>NW_022631308.1:0-176291 GCF_010015895.1 Lontra canadensis
AAAAAAAAAATAACACAGCTACAGCATGACACAGTGACCACTCTACTGAGTATTTCTTTGGAGAACATAAAAACACTCCCTCCAAAAGAGAGAGGCGTTACCATATTCACAGCAGATTATTCACAATAACCAGACATGGAAACATTGACCTTGGGAGCCTTATGCTATGTAACCCAGACATGGAAAGACAAACACCAGAGCCTGTCATGGACATTCCACATGGAAAAATATACTGAACGCATAGATAATGAGAACAGATTGGTGGTTGCCAGCTTCGGGATTGGTGGGGGGAAATGGGTGAAGGTAGTCAAAGGTGCCATGTTTGAGTGATAAAATCCGCAAGTCATGGAATGTTTTGTGCAGAATGGAGATGAAAGCTAACCCTGAAGGATGGGATACAGGCTCCCCTGCTACTTGAAAGTACAGTGTTTCTAGGAAACCTTTCACAGAAGAAATGGTAAAAATGGAAAAAAGATTGACCATTCATTTCCACAGAAAAATGAGTGAGTATGCCCAGACACCAAAAGTTCCTTCTCTTTGGCTCTCCTTAGGCCTCAGGACACAGCATCCTAATGGATGCCCAAAATAAATGGAGAGAAATCACAGCAGATACTCAGACACAATTCAAAGTGCCAGTGGCTGGACGCAGAGAACAGTGCCCAGGAAGGAGCTGGTTGGGGTTCACGCTGCCTCTGTAGTGGTTCCCCACAAAACAGAAGCTTAACGTGATGCCACTTCTTGACTTTTATCATAAGAGGGAAATTCTCTTCAGGTTTCTTCCTGCAACTGGATCTGGGTAATAACTGATCTTTTCAAAAAGCCAAGTGTCTTACCATGAACTCTGAGAAAAGTGGGGGAGACTTGTACTTGAAAGTTGCTGAGGGGGTAGATGTTCAGAGTTCTCCTGGACACAAATATGAGCAGGTCCACTGTGAAAGGCACCTTCCTCAGCAGGTGGAACACAGACTACCTCCTACCCCCCAGAAACCTCCTTCATCTCGCTCAGGACAACCCACAGGAGCTGGGAGTTACCTCAATTCCTCCTTTCTTGGAGTCCCAATATCAAACCTATCAGCAAACCCTGTGAACTCCATCCTCAATAGGTACCCAGAATAGCACTAACCCCTCCTTCCAAGGCCACCTGTCTGGTCCACACTGGAGCCCATCTTTTGCCTGAATTCTTGGAAAATCTTCATCATTGACCTCCCTTGCCCATCCTCAATGCTCTGTCATCTGTTCTCAACACTGTTGCCAGGATGGCCCAGTGAAACAGGGTCCATAGGGTCTGGCCCTGCAATGGCTTTCTGCCACCCTACTGTCACCTCCCTGAGGTCATGTCTTAAGCCATATCCTGTGGCCACAGGGCCTTGTTGCTGCTCCTGGACATACCTGGTATGCTCCTACCCCAAGGGCTTTGCATTTGCTTTCCCTTCCTTTTAGAAGGCTTTTCATATGAGACCACACACCTTCTTTTTAACTTGACTCAACCTTCACCTTCTTAGCGAAGTCCCACCTGGACCCTATATGAATAGCAAGCACCACTGTCACCTCCCCTTCAGCACCCCAGTCCTGTCTCCTGCTTTATATTTCCAGAGCAGTAATCACAGTCACCAGCCCATCTCAGCAAGGGGGAAACAGAGGCCTACTCAGATTGTCTCACCACAGACTCCCTCTGATTTCCTAGTCCAGAGACCTGGTGGAAAAGATGACCAGAGCTCTTGCACAGCCAGGATGCCCAGAACAATGGGTCCCGTTACGGCACCCTGAAGACCATCATGAAAATGAGCCATAAGAGGAATGAATTTGCACATGAAACCTGAAACCAGACACCTTCCTCGATTCCAGGTGAGCACACACACTTCCTCTCCTTTCCTGATGTGCTCATCTGAGAAAGCTGAGCAGAGAAGCATCCCAGGGTCCAAATCTCCTTCTGACCATGGTCCTGGGAAACAGACATCTCTCCTCCCTGTACCAGCCACCTGTGATTGACATCTAGCATCCTTCTGTGTTGGGGAAGAATGGTGCACCTGTCCATCTTTCCTGGGATGTCTTCACAAACCAGGCATTGCTGCACAGTTTTCAGGAAGGAACATGAAGCAGCAGCAGCAGCAGCAGCAGCAGTAGCAACAGCAGCAGCAACAGGCCTCCTTGGTTCAGTCTCAGTCTGGCACATGAGGTCCCACGTGGAATGAGAGCTTCAGTGAGACTGGTGTTATGTGGCCTTGAAACCTAATGGCAGGAGCTGAGATTTCAGTTCCAAATGAAAACTGGTCTCTTCCACACAACACAGGAAAGTGGAGGATTTCTCAGGGGTGTGGATCTGGAAGAAGAGCTTCTGCTGGCTGAATTCACAGACACCAGGCTGAGGACACCTATGGTGTGTTATCTGAGAAAGCAAGGGGCATACTGGACAAGAATCCAGAATGCTGTCTGTGGGCTGCTTCCCACCAAGCACACTGCTGAGACTAGGGTTCGAGAATCCAACAGGAAACAAGTTTCCTATCACATCTGCAGCAGGAGGGCTGGCTGGGGAGCAAAGCCCTGTCCCTGGAGCAAGTTGGCTTGTGAATCAAGAATGATGGCCCACTGCCACAGCCTCACAGGCTCCCAGCTATGATCTGACTCCTCTGCCAGGCTTATACCTGCTGACATGGTGACTCCTAAGACCCAGAAACTGCTTTCCACCCCAGCTTGATGCTACTCACAGAGAAGCCAACTCCAGTCTCAGAAACGTGTTCATTAGCTTTGGAATTCCCTGGGTTTGTCTACACTGGCCCACCCAGGTGTCCCTTCCAGATAATTCCTCTCATCCCCTCGGGTTTCAAGCCACATTAAAGCTGCCCTTCAAAAGGCAGGAACTGGTCCAATGAGGCTGACCAGCCGGGTCTCTGTGTGTGGAAAATTCAGACTACATCCTCCCTGAACACCAATGCTTCCAAGTCCAGGCTTCAAACCCTCACTCACTGGGCATGGAAAACCATGTCAGCATGAACTCTGCTCTTTCAAATCTCTTGTCTTCCATTCCTTTAAATCAGAAACCAAGCTCCAGTCACCACTCTGTTTTTCCCTTCAGAGAAGTAGAGAAAAGGATAGAATAAAGCACTCCGTGTGCACAGCACATTTCTATCCAAATAGAATCCCTTGTTCTTTCTCATACAGGCAGTCCTACATTGCCCATACTAATGAGAGGCACCACAAGTTCAGTCCTCATATATATATTTGATCTTGTGTTTTTCCTTTTGATATTTGGATCTCGAAGTCAATGTCTATATTACTTTCTTAAAATAACAAGAATAATAATGACATGGTCACATAAAGGTCTGGATCTCCTTAACCAGACAACATGGCTCTGGTTCAGATAAGGATGAAGACGCAACCTCTTGCCAGGAAGCAAAGCCCACACCCTCAGGGATCCTGACACGCCTCATGGGTGATGGGTTCCGTTGATCCATGGAGTTGTCTGAGTGCAAAGGATGCAGGTGCCCTCTAGGATTCATTCTGTTTTCTTCATAAATTCCCCAGTTAAAGTCACAAGGGACTCACAGGGTCAGGTTTCAGAGCCCAGGATGTGCCACCAAGTAAGCAGCCACACACACACACACACACACACACACACACACACACACACTGCCTCCCAGTCCCCCTCCAGGGAAGGCTAACAGGGGCTTTAGTTCCATTGGGAGCACAATGAGCCCTCCCCAGGCTCCTAACAACCTACACTCCTCCTCCATTTCTCCCCTCATAAAGGGCACTGCACCCCATTACAGCTCTGAGGCTGTGCTTTACTTTACAAAACAATTCTTTTTAAAAATATTTTATTTATTTGACAGAGAAAGACACATCAAGGAAGGGAACACAAGCAGGGGAAGTGAGAGAGGGAGAAGTAGGCTTCCTGCTGGGCAGGGAGCCCAATGCATGGCTTGATCCCAGGACCCTGGGACCATGACCTGAGGTGAAGGTAGATGCTGAATGACTGAGCCACCCAGGTGCCCCTCAAACATAATTTCTAGTATCAGAAAGTGATTCACAAGAGAGAAAAACATAAACCCCCACAAAGGATTCTTTGACTATTTCAGAAGACTGTTTTCCCATTGTTTAATGAAATCAGGAAAGAAAAACACACAGACTGTCCTTCCACTAACAGGTCTGATTCACTTCAGTGATTGAAAGAAGAACAAGAAATAAAAGAGCAACATATGTTCTGAAAACCCATCATTCCAAGCATCGAACTTTTGAAACTTCACACTAACTCAAAGAAGGAAGTCCAAACCAATGTCTCAGCCGGGCAAGGTGGAGAAGTCTGAACTGGAACGACAGGGACAGACTAGGAGATTGTGTGTGTTGGCTGAGGCTGGTGGCACAGAAGAAGGCGCTCTGCCTACTCTCCACCTGGGCCTCACCTGTCCTCAGCCAGGAACCTCCTCACAGCCCTGACCTGTCACAACTGTCACATGTGAGACACACAGCCACCACTGGAGCCAACCTGGCCACACCCTCCTGCAGAATGCACTGCAGTTTCCTCCAGGACCCCTGAATTCTACCCAGACCTGGAACTCCCCTGTCTGACACAAAGCTATGGGATCCCCCCTCCTTCTTCCAAAATTACACTGTCCCAAGTCTTTCATAAGAAAGGGAAAATACTCCTTCCTGAATGGTTAACAGCTCTTTTCCTCTCCTGCCATATTTATCTCCACTTACCTTTGTACCTGGGAAACCTGGAAGGAACATATCAGTGGAACATGGACATGCTCTGGGATCTGAATCTTTCATTGCAGCTTTCTGAGGACTCCTTATGCAACCAGAAACTAGTGTATCCTACCACAGTGTGTTTGAAAATAATCATCTACAGAATAAGACAGTGAAAATCACTCCATTTTTACCTCACTCTTCATGAAGCAGAACATGGTCTTCTTTTCTTCATTGACTTCAATTACAATTTGTTTCCATACAGTGTTAATTCCTTGCTTCAAGGGTAGGATTTTGTGATTCCCCACCTGCATAGAACACCCAGAGCTCATCACAAGTGTTCTCCCTAATAGCCATCACCCATTGAACCCTTTCCTCCATACCCCTGCCCTCAACAACCCTTGGTTTGTGCTCTAAGGTTGAGTCTGTTTCCTCATTTGCCTATCTTTCTCCCCTCACTATGTTCATCTGTTTTCTTTCTGAAATTCCAAAGGAGTCAAGTCAAGGGTATTTGTCTTTTCTTATTGATTTTGCTTAGCTAAATCCACTGTAGATCCTTCCACTTCCTTGCAGATGGTAAGATTTCATTCGTTTTGAAGCTGGGTCCTATTCCATTGTGTGGATAGATCAATAGATAGATAGAGTTATATCTAACTATATCTCTATCTATCTATCTGTCTATCAATATCTATCTATCTATATGTATTGTAAGGACCTATTTAGCCAGAGAGACTCCATCTTGGTTAAAAGCCATTTTGTTGTTTGTGCAGCAAAACTTAAACTGACCCTGCTGCCCCCACCCCCAGAGAAACTTACTTAAAAACAAGTCTGGGAAACCAGCAGAATATGGTCAGCTAGTTCCTAATAACAGAGCCCAGAATACAAGGCCAGGTCGGCCAGTTCCTGATAACAGAGCCCAGAATACAAGGATGAGTCAGGCCAGGTGGAGACATCCAATCAGTAAAACACACATACTTTTCCTCTAACCACCAAAGAATGTAAACCCCGCCATTTGGGCACCAATCTTGAGCACCAATTCTGACCAGAGTAATAGGTTAGTTCAAACAGCTACTATAGGGTAAATTGTAGTTCAATTGGCCACCTGCGTGTGACCTAACATGACTACAATCTCATTGGCCACCTATGTGTGGCCAGACTTTTGTTCTATACAAGGTGGTCGGTAAGATGGGGAGGGGTCGCCCTCTTCGGAGGCCACCCTGACCGGTCAGTCAGTCAGTTCTTGAGCCTGTTAGCCAGGGGTGGTCACTCTCTTTGGAGAGGGCCCTGGCCGGTCAGTCTGAATTCTAATGCTTAACATAAAATAGAATTTTACATAACTTTCACCTTGTCTCAGTCTCGTTCCACTGGCTGATCAGTCTAACTTCTAATACTTATAAAATAAAGCTTTAAATAACTTTCACTTTGTCTCAGTCTCATTTCATTTAATAATGGACCTAACATGTGTGTGTGTGTGTGTGTGTGTGTGTGTGTATCCCAAATCTTCTTTCTCCATTCATCAGTGAATGGACATTGGGACTCCCTCTATTGTTTCACTATTGTTGATAATGTTTCTATAAACATCATGGTGCTTGTACCCCATTGAATGTGCATTTTTGTGCATTTTGGGGAAATACTTAGGAGTGCAATGGCTGGATCCTAGGGTTCTTCAGTTTTTAGCTTTTGGAGGAACTACCATACTCTTTTTCAGAGTGGCTGCTACAGCCTGCATGCCCACTGACAGTACAGGAAGGTTCCACTTTAAGCAGAACATCCCCTGCTAGCCATTTCCTAAGGAGGAAATGGAAAACCTGTGGGATAACATGACTCACCCAGGATCAGGCAAGCAGCTACAGAAATTCACCCCAGGGTTCCTGAGGCCATGCCCCATGAAGCCACCAGAATGCCTCTATGCAGGAGAATTCCCAAAGACTCTCCTTCTGACTTCACCACCCATGAAACTGCAGAGAAAGGATGCTATGGCCAACTCTCTAGAGGGTCCACTGAGTGAAACTAGAAAGTTAAGGTTCTCTTTTCAATCACCCAAGGTTACTTGGAATCATTTTGAAATTTCCCTCTGCCCTCATTGAAACTCTGGATGAAAAGACAAATCTATTCAGATACATCATCTTGGACAAAGGAGAAGCCATCATCTATGTCTCTATCTAACCACAAACAGCCACCTAACTCTAGATGCTGGCCATTACACCACAGCCTAGGCCCAACAGAATATACACTATTAGATGAAGGAACACATTCTATGTTCAAAACACACACTGAGTCCATCTCATCTTCCCTTTTTAATCCAAGGATTGCCTAGGAAAGAGCTGTTCCAAATACCTTCATAAGCCAGAAATGAACAGAGAAAATGGGATCCCCTGCTATGGGCTCCCTGCAGAGAAACTCAGGAACTCTGGCACCCACTCTACATTGATGACAACTGCTTCAGTGTGACTTTGTAGCTCCACTGGAAATAAGAGAAAAGCCCAGGATGTTTGGGGTGAAAGAGAAGTTTTACCTCTCATCCTGGCATGGATGTGAACTTGCACCCAATGGGCCTGCTGTATTCTTTGAACACTGATGTCCTGAGACAAGCTGCATGACTGACTCAGATGCTGATTTCCAAACTTCAGGTCTCATGGAGCCTGAGTGAAGAAGGGTTGTCAGGTGCAGATAAGTAGGCGCCTCCCACCTAAAGCCTGCACACCTGCTCTGATTCCTGGGAGGAAGAGAGACACATGTTTGTTTCTTCAGTGGTAATTCACTTCCTTCGAAAGCCAGCCAATGACCTTGTCCTTTTTGGAGAAACAAATAGACTCTTCCAAACAAACACTCAACTCCTCAGTTCAAAAGGCACCATGTGTCAGGTTTGGTTCCCCCTGGCTCCAGATCCCCCACTGGGAGACACCTCCTGCACCGTCCTGACAGCCCATTACCACCAAACCTGGGGACACAGGGCACAATGCTGAATGGGGGCCTGGCTCCAGGGGTTGTTACCTCCACTCTTGAGCCTGGGGAAACAAAGACTATACAGCTTACCACTCCATCCTGTAGAAAGAAGCTGCAGTGCCTCACCTTTTGGGGTCTGTCACCCAGCACCTCACCACTGCCCTCAGTGCTGACAGGCTTCACTGACTCCTCTTCCAGCATTTTTCCCGTGGCAGCTTGCCACTGCCTCCAGTGGTGGCAAGCAGCATTGCTGTCTTCCAATGACTCTAGCACCACAGCTCACCATTCCTTCCAGTGGAGTGAACTTGCACTGCTAGGCCTTCCAGCGTCTGGCAATGCAGCTCACAACGCCTCCACTGGTCTCAAGCCACACTGGCACATCTTCCACCATCCCTCAGACTGCAACTCAGCACTGCCTCCAGTGGAGGGAATCCACGATGTCTCGACTTCCCACGCCTTGCACTGTGCCCGTCCACTGCATCCATTTTCAGGAAGTTCCAGCAGCACATCTTCCAGTGTCCCGCCCACTGCAGCTTATCACTCCCTCCCTTGGTGGCAAGCTGAAGTACCCTGTCTTTCAGCATCTGTTGTACTGGCGCTCAGCACTGCCTCCAGTGGTTGAAAGCTGAATAATGAGAGTTGCTTGATGGCATGGCAGTGAAGAATTCTGTCACTGGAAGCAGCGCTTAGCTCTATTGTGAGAGCAGCTGAGAGACGTGCCAGTCAGCTTGCAACCACTGCTGGCAGTGGTAAGCTGCATTGTGAGACCCTGGAAGAAATGGGAAAGTCATTTTCCACCACTGGAGGCAGTGGTAAGCTAGAGTGTGAGTGATGCCAGAAGGTTTTGCAGTGTGAGACAATTAACGGCATGGCTTTGCAGAATGTGGCCACTAGAGGCTGTGTGGAGGTGCAGCGTGAGACCTTGGTAGACGTGCAATGACAGTCCCGCCACTGGAGGGGGTGGTCAGTTGCAGTGCAAGGGATGCCTGATGGCTTTGCAGTGCTGCTTGCAGCCACTAGTGGCAGTGCAAGGCCATGGATGGCATGGCTGTGCACCTTGTCTCTACTGGAGGCAATGCTGAGCTGCAGTTCGAGGCACTAAGAGGAGTGCCAGTGAAGTATCCCACCACTGGAGGGAGTGGTCAGCTGACGTTTGGGGCATACCAGAAGGGTTTGCAGTTCTCCTCACTGCCATTAGAGGCAGTGGTGGGAAGGAGAGGGAGACCATACATAGCATGGCTGTGCAGCTTGTTGCTACTGGAGGCAAGACCCTGCAAGAGTGGCCACTCAGGTTCTTACCACTCGAGGCAGTGGTGAGCTGCAGTGTGAGTTCCTGGAAGAAGTCACCATGTCAGTTTCTGTCACAGGAGGCAGCAGTGAACTGCAATTCGAGATGGTGCAAGGAGTGGCAATCTAGTTACCTAGCACTGGAAGCAGTGGTGAGCTGCATAGTGAGATGCTGGAAGACGAAGTTGTGCCAATTCTTGCTACTGGAGGCAGAGGTCAGCTGCCTGTTGCAAGGGATGCCAGGATGCTTTTCAGTGTTGCTTACGGCCACCAGATGCAGTGCTGAGATGCAGTGCGAGTCCGTGGCTGGCATTGTCTCCACTGCAGGCAGTGACTAAGCTGCAGGGTGGGATGCTGCAAGGAGTAGCAGCAGTTTCCTGCAATTAGAGGCAGTGGTGAGCTCCAGTGGAAGACACTGGAGAAGTGGCAGTGTCCGTTCCTGCCACTGGAGGCAGAGGTCAGCTGTAGTGGGAGGGACACCTGAAGATTTTGCCATGCTCCTTATGGCCACTAGAGGTAATGTTGAGATGCAGTGCAGGACCATGGATGGGTGGCCATGCAGTGTGTCGCCCCTGAGGCATTGTTGAGCTACAGTGTGAGACCCTAAAAGAGTGGCAATGCAGTTTCCTATCACTGGATGCAGTAGTGAGCTGCAGTTTAAGGTGCTGCAAGGCCTGACAGTGCAGTTTTTTGTTTGTTTGTTTGTTTGTTTTGTTTTTACCACGGGTGGCAGTGGTGCACTGCAGGGCAAGACACTAGGAGAGGCAGTGTCCATTCCCACCACTGGACGCAGTGGTCAGCAGCAGTGTGAGGGATGTCTGAAGGCTTTGCAGTGCTGCTTACAGTCACTAGAGGCAGTGTTGAGAGGCAGTGTGAGACCATGAAGGGCATGGCTGTGCAGCTTGTTGCTCCTGGAGACAAGGCTGAGCTGCACTTCGAGGCATTGGAAGGAGTGGCGGTCTAGTTACCTAGCACTGGAAGCAGTGGTGAGCTGCAGGAAGAAGAAGAAGAAACTATGTCTTTCTTTCCTGGAAGAAGAAACTAGGGCTTTCTTTCCACTGGAGACAGTGGTCAGCTGCAGTGTGAGGGATGCCAGAATGCTTTGCAATGCTGATTACCGCCACTGGAGGCAGTAGACAGCTGCAGTGCCAGCCACTGGAAGGAGTGGCAGTTTTGGTACCCGCCACTGGAACTAGGAGACCTCAGTCCAAATCTCATGAGAACTCAGGCAGTTCTCATGAGATTTTTACCCAAATATCATGAGAACTCCTTCCAAATACCATGAGATGAAGACTTATTCCAAATCTTGAGAGATCTCAGTCTAAACTCTGAGAGATTTCAGTACAAATCTCATGTGATCTCCATCTAAATCAGATTAGGAGTCAAATGTATACATAAGATCTTATATTTAAGAACAAAATGTGTTAACTTAAATAAGATAAACACTTAAAGATAAGGAGTTAAACAGAACAGAGCTAACCAAAGCATATAAATGGTAGGCCCTGATATAATTTAAATAAACAATTTTAAAGGATAAAACAAAACAAAAAATCAAAGAGTGTTTGCCAATAAAATTGAGTAAGATTGTGTTTTATAAGACTAGGAAAAATAGAAAAAGTACAAACAATATTAATAACACACAGTGATAAAATTTTATGACCACTACAGATTCAAAACTAGTAACAGGATAATGTAGAAAATTATATGCCAAGAAATTGAAAAGTACATACAAATGGGACATTCTTTGATGAACATGTTTTAAAATATAAAATATGATTTTGGATTCTATTCCCCACATTATGACAGAATTTATGTGTTCAGAAACATTCTCCAAATGGAGAACACATAAAAAATTTAGATAAAATAAAATTAACTCCAAAATTTATGTGTAAACTAGCAGTAAATTAATTGAAATTCTGACATTATAAAGAATGAGTATAGGAATATTAATAAGCTTTGAAGTCTCTAATTTCACCACTTAGAGATTTTGTACATGTCTGGTGTACTAGAGTTTGAAGTTTATGGGGTGAATATTTGAGGAAGACAGAGACAAAGCCTGGTGGTTCTCCAAAACGGTGAGCCATTCATTGTGAGATTCTCCATAAATTCAATACCTCTCTTAAAGAAAATAGCTTTAGAAGTTAAGAAATGGAAAACTATTTTTTATCCTACATAGTACAAACATAGATATTCCAGCCTAATTTTTCTCAACAGCATTCCAAACCACAAACCTACAATTACATGTGTATAACAGTATAATTCACACAACATGCATGGTGCCAAAAATCAAACCCCAAATCTGCTCACCAGATAGGCAAAAATGAAAAAAAATTCCTTTGCATAATAATTTAATTTAAAAGCAAAACTGAAAGAATTTCATAGATAAAATAATAAGGAATCTGTTTTAACAGTCAATTTCTACAAAACATACCATGAAACAAACCTTTGTGATGAAAATTACAAGATGAAAATAAGAACAGAATCAGAACAGATATTACACTATTGAAACTGTAGATAATGGGAATATCATATAGAAAAAAAAATCTTCAGTATGTCTAAATAAACATGTTAAAGCCAGACTCAAAGTCTGAATAATCTTATTAACATAAAAATAACTCTATTACTGAAAAAATTGTAACATTTAGGTGTGCCTGCGTGGCTCAGTTGGTTGAGTGACTTTTGGTTTTGGCTTGGGTCATGATTTCAGAGTCATGGGATTGAGCCCCAAGTCAGCTCCTAGCACAGTGGGGAGTCTGCTGGAGAGTCTCTCCATCTCCCTCTGCCCTCTGCCCCTCTCCCTGCTCATGCTCTCTCTCTCTCTCTCTCTCTCTCTCAAATAAATAAATAAATAAATAAACTAATCTTTATAAAAAATGTGACATTATATTCCTTGGGTTGTGGAAGTGCAGAGAGAGACCTAAGATGAGAGAAGGTGAGATCTCTGAGCTATATGCAAGTAGTAAACATGGACTTCTTCCCAATGGTTCTGTTGAACCAATGCAAACACAGTAGTTACTGAAGATTCCTTGATATGGGAAATACAAAAATATAAAATCTAGAACACAGTAGATGTGGGGAGTATAACATGCTACCTCCATATAAAAAAGGAAACAAATGTGAACAATAATTAAATTTACTGCACAGAAGGAGACAGAATGGAACATGTATATCTTTAAGTTGGTGTTAAATAGGAAAAAACCAATTTCCATAAGAATTCATAACCAGGGGTACCTGAGTGGCTCAGTTGGTTTAGGATCTGACTCTTGGTTTCTGCTTCGGTTGTAATCTGAGAGTCATGAGATTGACTCCCATGTTGGGCTCCATGCTCAGAGTGCAGTCTGCTTAAGGTTCTCTCTCCCTCTGGTCCTCTGCTATCTCCCTCCCCCTCTATCTCTGTCTCTGTCTCAAATAAATAAATAAATAAATAAATAAATAAATAAATAAGTCATTAGAAAGAAAAAGAATTCATACAGAAGAGTGATGTCACCAGGATGGTGACATAGGTAATTTCTGACTTCACTTCCTCTCAAAAGAATGACTAACAACTATTCATGAACAAGATGCCACTGAGAGAATTCTAGAACACAGGAGTGAGGCTGAAGCACCCCCTGAACCACAGAGAACAAGAGAGACTTGTTAGAGGGGTAAGGGAAAGAGACACATACTGATTGTATTGCTCCTCCCCCAGGCTGTCACAGCACCAAGCACAGGGATTTCTTCTGAGCCTACACCTCCAGTGAGAAAAGAGAGCTCAGGGGTGAAATCCAGCCCCTCCAGTGTTGCAGGCACTTTGTGAGGGCCTCTATTCTGGTCTGATCTCACAGGAATTGCAGGGGAATCTTCAGGTCGAAACTGGGACTCTGTGACAGAGAAAGGGGAGGGGCTTCCAACAACTTGCACTCAGGTATTGGCAGACTGAGTTCCTGCCTGCAGAGCCTAAATAGTAGTTCCAATCAGTGGCTTCGCTCCCCTGCAGATCCAGTCAGTAGTGCAGTGTGACCAGGGGTGCAGGTCTGCCTGATTCAGGTCCTTGAATGAGCAATTTGCTGGCCTGGAACCTAGTCTGCCCATGCCCAGGTAGGGGACCTGAGTCATAGAGCCACCTGCTCTGGGGCATGGCTCCCAGTCCCTGGTAAATATGAGAGCTGAAAGCTGTTGAAATACCTGAAAGCGGTGTAACTCAGCAAATCTTGAGCCAAGAGGTGGATGCACAGAGTTGATCGCCCTCAGAGCAAACTCTATAGCCCTTTTTGGTCAGGGAAAGTGGGGCAAGTTCAGCTTGAGTTGAGATCACAAGCAAAGAACCTTAACAGCCTTGGAGTTGCTTCTTTTGCTGCACATGTGCAGAAAAACTAATCTGTAGACCAACTCATTGCTGAATATAGCCTTCAGCTTGCCTGCCTAGGGAACCTAACCAGAGTATATATGAGAAGCTGTATAGCCCATCCATCAGCTCTGCTTACAATGACACTTAACAGAGAGCACAGCCTGTGGCTTTCTCTTTTAGCAGAGCAAAACTCGTGGCCTCATCTGACCAGGGAACTCAGGGCACACTCCTGCATGATTCAGGTCCCTAAACAACAAGTCATGTAGGCCCTGTTTTATCCTGCTACCCTACCAGACCCAGGAAGTTAAGTTATAGCCCCACTTATTGTTAAATACAGTACCCAGTCCTGAGCTACAAATGCAGACAATTTTGGAGGCCATCCTATAGCCATAGGTGGGCAGACAAGCAAGCCAGCAGTCCAATCCAGCTATTATAAGCCAATGGCACAATCACACCCAAACTGAGCTTGCCCCAAAATAGACCTTAATACCAGGTCCCACCTGTTCAAGGATATTGCCAGCAGACATGTCCAGACACCCAAACTGAGCTGCAAAGTTAAAGGACTATCTCTGCAGAAGCAAACCTATAAATTCTGGAAGAGGAGCCCACTTTCTCAAATGCCCAGATGCCAACATAAGGAATCAAGGATCACAAAAAACAAAACAAAACAAAACAAAACAAAAAAACAGGGAAACAGGACACCACCAAATGGAACTAATAAAACTCTAATAACTGACCCTACAGAAATGGAGATTTATGATCTGTCAGACAAAAAGTTCAGAGTAAGTTTAGTGAGCTACAAGAACACAGAGAGAGACAACTAAATGAAATGAAGGAAATAATACATGAACAAAACAAAAAGTTCAACAAAGAAATAGAAACCATTAAAAAAATCCCAGAAATTCTAGAGCTGAAAAATATAATAACTGAGCTGAAGAATTCAACAGAGAGCTTCAAAAGCAGACTGAAACCATGTCCTGGAAGAGAAGACATTTGAAAGTATCCAGACAGGGAAAAAGAATGAAAAAGAGTGAAGAAAGCCTGTAGGACTTATAAGACACAATAAAAACAAACAAACAAACAAAACAAAACAAAAACCCAACAATATCTGCATTATGGAAACTCCAGAAAGATAAGAGAAGGATAACAGGATAGAAAGTATATTTAAAGCAATTGAACTTCCCAAACCCGGGGAGAGAAAGGGACATCAAAATCCATGAGACCCAAATAGGCAGAACCTGAATATGGCTACCCAGATACACATTAGAACTAGATTTTCAAAAGCCAAATACAAGGAATTTTGAAGGAAAAGGAAAAAGGAAAGAAAGTACATTTAAGGAAATCCCCATGAAATGATAGATGAATTTTTCCAACAGAAACTTTTCAAACTAGGAGAGAAAGGGATGACATATTCAAAATGTGGAAACAAAAAACCTGTCAATCAAGAACTCTACACTCAGTGAAGCAGTCCTTCAGAAATGAAAAGGGATAAAAACTTTCTCAAACAAACCAAAGTGAGGGAATTCAACACTGTGAGACCTGTCTTACGAGAAATGTTAAAGGAGTTCTTTGAATGGAAGAAAATGATGTTAATTAACTTCATAAAAACATCAGGAGATAGTGTAGATCTCCTTGGTAATGTTAAACATGCAGTCAAAGTTAAAATCTACAACATGAAAATGATGTTGTATAATTCACTTATAACTCCAGTTTAAAACTTAGAAAAAAATAGCAAAAAAAAGCCATAACAACAATAATCTGTTATTAGTTATAAAATATAAGAGACACAGAAATTGTAGCATCAATAACCTAAAATGTGAGAGGAAAGAGAAGTAGAAGTGTAAGGATTAGGGATTTTATTAAAATTTAGTCATTATTAGTTTATTATTTTATTTTATTGATATTTTATTTAGTTTTTAATGTTAAGCAGCAATTGTCCATTTTATTAATTTTAACATATTTAACAAATGTTTTCAGAGTGTCGTAACACACTGTTCCAGACACCATTTGTATCCACTGAATTAGGAGTAGATGACCCATGTTCCAGTGACATTTCAGTCTGATAAATCCTGAATAATAAATCATTTATTAGTATGTGTAAGCTTAAGTATCTCTTCTCATAAAAGAAGGGCAATATCATCTGGTCGGATGGACCTAATGAACTAATATATGTGAAATGGTAATGTCTTGCCCTCCTCAAGAGAAGTAAGTGGTAACTGACAGGTTTTTGAATGAGTACTACTTCTCTGGCTTCCCTACTCCAAGAACAAGTATTCTGATGTAATCAATATATTTGGGATTCACTCCTTAACTTGCAACATTTTGAAGAGAACAAAGGACATGAAAATAAATGCATCCCAGAATGACAAGTTATTATTAGTTTAAAATAGAGTGCATAATTTCAGGATATTTTATGTAAGACTCAGGGTAATCACAAAAAGAAAAACCTGTAGTAATTACACACACACACACACACACACACACACACACCCCTATGATAAAGATGTCAAGTATAGTGATACCTAAAGACATCAAAACAAAAGAAAAGAGAACACAAAAAGATAGTAGGTTAAGAAACAAAGAACAATGAATCTACAAAACAACCAGAAAATAAATTAATAAAATAGCAAAAATAAGTCCTTACCTATTAACTATCTTTAATATAAACAAATAATTCTCCATTCAAATACATAGAACAGCTGACATTTAAAAAAAAGATCTAATGACATGCCACCTAAAAGAGACTCATTTTAGCTTTAAAAACACACACAGGGGGCACCTGGGTGGCTCAGTGGGTTAAAGCCTCTGCCTTCGGCTCAGGTCATGGTCTCAGGGTCCTGGGATCGAGCCCCACATCGGGCTCTCTGCTCAACCCGGAGCCTGCTTCCTCCTCTCTCTCTCCCTGCCTGCCTCTCTGCCTACATGTGATCTCTGTCTGTCAAATAAATAAATAAAATATTTTAAAAAATTAAAAAAAATAAAACACACACAGACTGAGAGTGAAGGGATGGAAAAAAATGTATTTCTAGCAAATGGCAACAACCAAAAAAAAAAAAGAAAGAAAGAAAAGAAGAAAGTATAGGTAGCTATACTTATATAAGACAAAATAGACTTAAAAATAAAATAATAAAGAGGTACAGAAGGTTACTATATAATGATAAAAGGATCAATACATCAAGAAGATGTGACAATTGTAAATATTTATGTACCCCAAATTGGAGCACTAAATATATAAGGCAAACCATAACAGAACTAAAAAGGAAAAATAAACAACAATACAATAATAGTTGGGGACTTTAATACCCCACTCAACAACGGATACATCATCCAGACAGAATCAACAAAGAAACAGCAGATTGGAACAACACTGTAGAGTAAATGGACCCAACAGACGTACAAAATACTCTGAGAATAGTAGAATACACATCTTCTCAAGTACGCATGAAACATTTCCTAGGATAGACCTTAGGTTCGGCCATGAAACAAGTTTTAACAAATCCAAGAAAATTAAGATCTAGAAATTAACCTTTGTTACCACAGTGCATTACACTAGAAGTCCATTACAAGAGGAAAACTGGAAAATTCACAAATGCATGGAAATGGAAGAGTCTTCTGAATGACCAATGAATCAGAGAACCAAGAGTTAGTTCTTTGAAAAGATTACCAAAATTGATAAAACTTTATCTAAAATAACCTAGGGAAAAAAAGAGGAATCAAATCAATAAAATTGTAAATGAGAAACTGACATACAGTAGATATCACAGAAATACAAAGGGTCTATAAGAGTCTGCTAGGAAGAACTGTACCTCAACAAAATGGAAAATCTAGGAATAGAAAAATTCTTAGAAACATACAACCTACGAAGATGAATCAGGAAGCAATAGAAAATCTGACTGAACAATTGCTAGTAAGGAGATTGAACTGGTAATAAATAATCTCTCCAAAAAGAAAAACTCAGGACCAAATGGCCTCACTGGTGAATTTTACCAAATATTTAAAGAAGATTTAATATTAATCTCTCTCATATTCTCAAAAACAATAATTAAGGGTAGGGAAAACTCTCAGACTCATTTTCTAAGAGGAGCATTACTTTGATAACAAAGCCAGAAAAGGATATCACCAGAAAACAAACCATAGGCCAACATCCCTCATGAATACAGATACAAAAGTCCTGCCTGAAATACTAGCAAACAAACTCAGCAGCACATGAAAGGATCATTCGCCATGACCAAGTGGGATTTAAACCTGGAATGCAAGGATGATTCAACACACATAAATCAATCAATATCCTATACCACATGAATAGAAAGGAAAAAATCATAAGATATTTCCAACACACAAAAAAATGTATTTGACAAAACTCAACAGTCATTCATGATAAAAACTCTCAATAATGTAGGTATAGAGGGCATATACCTTGACATAATGAAGGCCGTATTTGACAAGCCCATAGTTAAGAGTACACCTGACACCGAAATTTTAAGGCTTTCCCTCTAAGATTAGGAACAAGACAAGGGTGCCCATGCGCACCACTCCTATTAAACATAGTACTAGAAGACATAGCCAGAGCAATCAGAAAAGAAAAAAGAAATAAAATATAGCCAATTATGGAAAGGAAGAGTAAAATTCTATTTGCAGATGACATGATTTTATGTACAGAAAATCCTGAAGATTCTACCAAAATGTTACTAAATCTAATCAACAATTTCAGTAAAGTTGTAGGATACAGAACTAAGATACAAAAATTAGTAGCATTTCTATACACTAAAAACAAATTATCTGAAAAAGAAATTTTTAAAAAGATCTCCTTTATAATAGCATCCAAACCAATGAAATACTCAGGAATAAGTTTAGTTAAGGAGGTGAAAGATCTCTACCCTTCAAACTATAAGATGCTGATGAAAAGAGAGAGAGAGAGACAGAGAGAGAGAGAGAAGATACAAATAAAGGGAAAGTTATTCTGTATTCATAGATTGGAAGAATTAATATTGTTAAAACGTCAATACTACCAAAATCCATCTATGGATTCAACACAATCACTATCAAGACTCGAATAGCATTTCTTACAGAAGTAAAAAAACAAATCTTAAAATGTATATGGAACCATGAATCGACCCTGAATAAACAGCAATCCTGAGAAAAAAACAGAGTAGGAGGCATTGTACTTTCTGATTTCAAGCTATATTACAAAGCTTTATCAATCAAAAGAATATGACATTGGCATCAAAACAGACAACAAAATGAAACCTATGGAATGGGAAAAATGTGCAGATTATATATCTGATAAGGGATTAATATCCAAAATATATAAAGAACTCATACAATGCACAGTAAAAAATACCAGATAATCAAACTAAAAAATTGGCAAAGGACCTGAATAGACATTTTTCCCAAAGAGTATCAATGAATCACCAACAGGTACGTGACAAGTTGAAAAGTTGCTGGGTATCACTAGTTATTAGGGAAATGCAAGTCAGAACTGTAATGAGATTCACTTGACACCCATGGGAGTGCCATCACCCATTGACAAGAACAATGAGACTGCTTATAATGAGGCTGTTAACGACAGTGTGGTGTTGGCATTATCACATCCCCACTGGACTTCTGATGTCTGGGAACATCTGCCAAAATCAAAAGAGCCAAAGTTTAGTACCAGCCTCCTCCTCACCCTATTAACAAGACCTGCTCTTCCCACACCATATTTAAGCCAAACTTTTAAACTAAGAGTTTGGTGGTGAACAATTTTCATTATGCAGGAGATGTCCTGTGTTTGCCCATGTTGCTTCAGCTCATTCCTACTGATGAACCCAGTCCCTGGGAGCCATGTGAGAAAGGGACAGACGTTTGGTACAGCCCAGCTTTTCAGACAGAGGAGCGTGTTTTATCTCAGTCATCTGCCTGAGCAGCCTGTGGACAGCGGGAGCCAACGGCAGCCAAAGGTTCCACTCTTGACCGGTTCTCTTAGGTTACACGTGAAGCCCAGATCCACCAGGGCCTAGCACCCTGTTGGCGGCAGAGTCTAAAAGAGAATCAAGCCCTCCTGCCTGGGGACCAGAGCTCTAACAGCAATGCCCAGGGTGCACCCCTACCCCCCAAACATCTCTCCAAAGCCCATTACCCTGGCATTTCAGAAACCATGCCTGTCTTTGTTTGGGCTTACTGAGAAGCCCCTGTGTGGTTGTAAAATAACCGGGTACGTGTGTAAGGGCTGCAGACAGTCCCGAGTGCTCTGAATTTGGATCTCACTGGCCTGTTTACATCACCAGACCTCACATCCCTCAGGAGCAGCTGCGTTGGATACGCTGCCTGTCAGCCCCTTTGCCCTCTCTCGGTGTCCCTTACAGCGGGATGCTTAGCCGCAGAGCCTGGGGCTGATGGTTCTCAGGTCTGGGCCGAAGGGGTGTCCTGTAATTTCAGATGCTCTTGTTGCTAAAGCCCATAAGCCCTTCTCTGACTCCTGTGGGAACTCAGCAAACAACTTACCTCGGGTGTTAGAAATAGGATTACCCCAAACTGTCAGAAATTATGTTTTGATTTCATTTTGCCCAGAACACTCCGTCATCTACGTGCTCTGCTTTCAGGGAAGCAAACTGGCGATGTGAAACAGGTTGTCCGGAAGAGGGAGCCCAAACCACAAAAGATGCAAAAAGATCACTGAACAGTGTAACAATGTAGAAGGGCACGGAAGCCCAGAGCGAGGCCTCCCACTGGCCCTTCTCTGCCGGTACTTAGTGCTGGAAGACAGTGTCATTGCCTGGAGGAGGCTGAAGGCCTGCTGGCCTAGGAAAGAGAGCAGCCCGTGCTGGAAAGAGAGATCTGACCTCCAAACAAGCAGGAATGCAGGCGAATCTTCCATTAAAACAACGCAAATGCAATTTTATACAACTTATGCTTAAGTGGGTTTTTCTTGTAGGTGGGGTATGTTCACTGAGAGATAATAGCTTTGGAGAAAGTTTACGTTAATTATTGTTAGAGTTTGGACTGAGTATCTTCTAAGATTCTGATTTTGCATTGTTGTGTTATTATTTTTGTTCCTAGGATCCCAAGAGAGGAGTTTATATCTGGGCCCACCTAAACAGGCAGGCACATAAAGCACCATTTAAAAGATAAATTATGATGACTAAATTGTTCAAAAAAGAAGAATCCATTTTTGGAGGAAATAATCTCATAATCTAATTTTTAGTTTTGATATATCCCTTCTTTGTATTACCAAATTACAGCGTGTTATCTTTCTTGTAAAATAAACTTGTTCATTTTCTACTATTTGTGACTAGAAAATACTTGTACAAAATTCAAACAGAAATAATGTGAAAGCCTGACGATTCACAGAGCTGTACCTCTAGGGCAAATGAGTTATATGATATATATTAATTATAGTTAATTAATAAATATAGTTATATTATATATATTAATGAGTTATATGTTAATAAAAATAATTAATAAAAAAGAAATAACAATAAATGATAGATGATACATAATCAGTAAATGCATGTTCATTTTCAGCCCCCCCATGACAATGAACTGTATGTCACAGTTACCTCGCTTTCCAAACACATATGTACACACTGTATCAGACTACATGCATCCTACTTTCAAACACCACATGCCTGTTTTATGGATTAACATAATTCAGCTATTTTACCGATGCCTACAAGATATTCTGTGGTCTGGATATATCACATTTATGTAATCAATTCCCACTCTACAGACATGAGGTCAGCTGCTCCGGGAAGCAGGCATATGTGTAATGAACAGAGCTTCCTCTACATTCTCTGGGGGTTGAATTTTGCCTGGGGTGTGTGCAGGGTTTTGAGAGGATGCAGCGAATGAAGAAGGCAATCAGCAGTGGAGAGATCTAGGGAGACTGAACAGGGGTTATCCTGGAGACTGTTGTGGGAAGGGAAGAAGGAGGTGGGAGGATCTCGAAAAATCACAGAAAATATTTTGCTCCCCAGCAAAGTTGTGTTCGGCACTGACAAGGTGGAAATTCTACTTGGGAGGTATGGCCACTATGAAACTCAGCTGCCGTCTATGTCTGTGTAGCTCCACTTTGTAAAGTTTCAATGATTCTGCAAAATGGGACATAATTCTTGGAGTTCTCCTTACCTTGTAAAAGCAAACTTGAGAACTTTATTTTTACAGATTTTACCTTATTTTACAGGTTTTAAAAAAAAATTGTTTTAATTAGCCCATTTCAGACCAGAGATAGCTAGCTAGAATGCACTGTAATTAAGAGAATCTTCTCCACAGTAAGACTTACAAATATTTACTTAGAGTTGCTTTATCCTAGACACTAACCAGTGTTCTCTAATCTTTAGGTAAAGTCCAAGGCCACCTCATCAGCCTACTAACCTCATTGGACCCACACACCCAGTTTGTACGTATGTTCTGAACATGAAGTCCTGCCTGCCTGATCCCAGAGCCCCTGCTCTGTGACCATCCTGTCCGTGTTTAAAGTATTAGAGAAGGCTACAGTGAGAGATCATTTAAAATATCTTCCAGTATTTGGAAAGAATCCAATTATACTTGAACATTTTTCTGTTGATTTGTTTTTCAGTTGTTCTGATATCCCCGAGAGGGAGGATGTCAGCACACTCCCATTTCACAGTGGACAGCAGCCCACGGCACAGAGCAGATGAGTCAGGGAAACTGACACTGTGCCTGACCAACAGTAGAGGTGCGAGGCTATGCCACGTACCTTCACGTGCACTGGGCTCTGAACATCACACAGATGGTTGTGCACACCACTACTGTCTGAACAAGCCATCCCCAAATCTCTGGAGTAAACTCTTCAACACAACAAAAGTGTGTTTTCTGCCTATATGTCAGACTGTAACGAGTTAGATGACCAAGTGACCTGATCCTCCAGAACCTCTTTTCAAGGGGTGACTCATGGAATCTGATTCTTTATGTGAAGAAAAAAAAATTATTTATATGTTTTCTTCATTCCTTATTGCTATCTCACACTCTCAACTAACTTGTCCTGAGTGAAAACACAGTGAGCACAATTGCTATCTGCTCCTGAGCCCTTCATGTCTGCCCCGAACGTTGAAAGTGTTCTGTGATGTGTGACGTCTACTCCACGGAGACCTCTCTTTCCATAATCTGTTTTTGTTACTAAGAATGGCTTCCACCTGGAAGGCTGACAGAGGATGGTACTGGACCTGTCGCTTTTAGGGAATCCAATAGAGTCTAAAGCTCCGTGGATGTTTAGGCACTGGTTCCTGGGGAGACCAGTTGACCTGTTTTGTATTTGGAGCTGGAAGACCCCAGGAGTGGAGACATGGCATGATTCCAGAGGACCTGAAGTTTGGAGTAGCCATCCTCAACATCCTCATGGGAGCCATGCTCTAACAGCAGCACTGAGCAAGAGTTACCATGTGTCACTGGACGAGACATCATGTGCTAAAGGTCGTTGGCTGTGTCTATTTCTTGCATCAGGCACAGTCTCAGTTTTGGTAAAATATGACAGAGTGATCATTACCCATGTTATGTGGTTTTATAAAGTCATCTGTCCTGTCACCGGGGCAAATGGAAATGCACCAATTAGGGGCTGACAAAGACAGTCTTAGGACAGCCTTTTCTTTTGTCTGGTGTGTCTTCTTCAGGCTGTAGGATGAGTGTATTTGTTGGGTGCTGATGGCCACTGCTCTTCGATGGGGAGAGTGGTGACAAGAAATATCATCAATGCAACACGGGCTCATACCTTGGGTTCTGTCACAGAAGATCCCATTGGTCATTTGACAATAGTTCTGATAGTTAATTTTTAATTTTTTATTATTTTTATTATGTTAGTATTTAAAAATAATTCTGAAATCACAGGAGGACAGCTGTTATCGGACTTACTGTCACTGGTTGATCTGCTTGCTTGCGAGTCGTCTCAGAGGATGATTGCCGCCGCTCCAGATTCAATCACTGCGTGGTTTCAGATTTGACTGTGCTCAGGGGTGCGTGTCAGCATGTGTGCTGCCTGATAGGAATCTGAGTGGTGCTCACTGTGGCTGCTGTATCCTTGAGCCCAGCTGATTCAGGGCAGAGCTGGGGCAGCTGGGGGGCAGTCAGGAGAAAGGATCCAACGTGGCAGAGGCATGGTTTTCCGGTCAATAGTTGCAGAGAATCACAGGAATTATTTTTCTCTGGTGTCTCTGTCTAAAAGCGAATTGTGCAATTTTGCTTTTATTATTATTTTTATGTTTTCATTTTTATGTCTATTATTTAAATTGAAGTATAATTAACATATAGTTTATATCCATTTCAGGTGTACAATATGATTCAATAATTCTATACATTTCTCAGTGCCCATCAGGATAAGTGTGCTCTTAATTCCCTTTATAGTACTCATTCTCCATACACTTCCTCTCTGACAACCACCAGTTTGTTTTCTGTATTTGAGGTTTTTTGTTTGTTTCATTTTTTTCTTTATTCCTTTATTTTGTTTCTTAAATTCCACACATGAATGAAATCATATGTATTTTTCTTTTTCTAACTGACTTATTTCCCTTAGCATTATACCCTCTAGATCTATCCATGTTGTTGTAAATGGCAAGATTCCATTCTTCTTTATGGCTGAGTAATATTGATTTTATATATATCTATATATCTAGATATATATCTCACATCTTTTTCTCTTGGGTTGCTTCCTCATCTAAGCAAAGATACTGAGACCTAACTCTTCTTTGGGTCTTCATCTCCTTATGAAATCTTCTGTGTCATGCAAAATTTTTTATTAAATACACTTGCATGCTCTTCTCCTATTAATCTGTCCTTGTTAGTTTAATTTTTAGACCTACCCAGAGACCCTAAGAGGATTGACAGAAACTTTCTTCCTTTATATCAGCTACTGTTCTATTGTTATTAATTATATTATACCTAAGAATGTACTTTACATGATTTAAATTTTATTGCTTCAGACTTGTTATGATTTGTAGTCCAGAATATGGTCTTTCATGTGCATTTGAGATAACTTGTGTTCTATTCTTAGAGGGAATGTTCCGTGAGCATCCTTGTTCAAGCTGGTTCTAAGTGCTGTTCAGTTCACCTGTATCATATTTGATCTTCTGACCTTTTTTCTATCAATTCCTGAGTGAAGAATACTTAAACCTCTACCTAAAACTATGTTTTTACACCTTTTCTTTGATCTTTATGAGTTTTGCTTATGTATTTTTTAATGGATAATAAATTAATTCATACAATGTAAAATGCTTTGAAAGTGAAAAATTCAGAGGAATATAGTTCATTCACAATGTTGTACAACTAGTATCTCTGTCTAGTTCAAAAACATTTCTATCATCCCAAAAATAAATCTCATACCTATTAAGCATTTTCCCATCTCCCTGCTCCTCAGCCTATAAAGACCATCATTGTTTTCTGTGTCTGTCTTTACTTATTCTAGATATTTCTAGATTGTGGAAGTACACAATATGTAACTTTTGTGACTCATTTCTTTCACTTAGCTTGATTTCAAGGTTCATTCACATTGTAGCATGTATCAGCACTTGATTACTGATCAGTCTCTGCTTGTTACATATTTATTCTGATTTTCTATTTCTTCTTGAGTCAGCCTTGCTAGTGTGTATTTCTAGCAATTTTTCTATTTCATCTAAGTTATCCAATATGTTGGTGTACGGCTGTTCAGAGTATTCTCTTATAATCATATTTTATTTTTGTAAGGGCAGATATAATGACCCCATCTTTATTTCTCATTTTAGTTATTTGACTTTTATCTCTTTTTCTTAGTCTAGCTAAAAGGTTTGTCAATTTTGTTCATCTTTTCAAAAATCAAGTTCTGGGTTCATTAATCCTTTCTGTTTTCCATCCTGTATTTCATTAATTCCTGCTTGTGGTGACTATTTGCACAAAGTATATTTTCCATACTTTCACTTTCAATATATTTGTATCTTTGAATATCAAGTGAATCTGTTGTAAGAAGCGCATATTTAATAATTTAAAAATATACTCAGCCAATCCTTAACTTTTGATTAGTGAATTTAATCCATTTATATTTATATTAATAAAGGACTTACTCCTGCCATTTTGTTATTTACTTTCTCTGTGTCTTTTTCCTTTTCTGTACCTCATTTTCTATGACTGCTGTTTTTTGGGGGGTTAATTGATTTTTCTTTTTGTAGTGTATCATATTGATTTCCTTCTCATTCCATCTTCTATATATTTTTAGATAATTTTTAGTGGTTACCACTGGAATTACAGTTAACACTATAGACATGAAATGATCTAATTTGAATTGATGCCAGTTTAGTTTCATCAGGTTAAAAAATCTCTGATCCTGTACAGCTGTCTTCTCCTTTATGTTGTTGTTGTCTAAAATTACATTTTTATACATTGCACACTGATTAAGAAAGATTTATAATCATTGTTTTATGCATTTGTCTTTTAAATATGTAGGAATTAAAATGAAGAATTGTAAGCTAAAAGTACAATACTGCTAACTTTTATATTGGCCTACGTATTTACCATTACCAGAGCTATGTATGGCCTTCAGTTGCCATCTAGTGTCTTCTCACTTCAGCTTGAAAGACTCCATTTAGCATTTCTTGTAGGGTACATAATCCAGCAACAACTCCCTCACTGTTTGCTAATGGAGAGATATTTTAACTTCTCCTTCATTTTTGATGGATTAATTTTACCAGATATAGAATTTTTTGTTTAGTTTTTTCCCCTATTTTCTCCCACTCTTTTTTATTATCAGTGCATTTAAATGTGGGGAATTTCTATTAACCTTGATTCTTCCCATGGGTATGTTGAATGCACTCTTTAGGTAGGTTAAGTGTTTTTGATTTCTAGCGTTTCTTTTGGATTCTTTCTTTTTTCTTTTTTTTGGTATTGGATTCTTTCTTATATCTCATATCTGTCTGATAAAAGTTCCAAGTTCATTTTCCATATTATCTTTATTTTTCATTGTAGACTTTTCCATATTTATCATAGTTTTTAAAATTGCCTGTCTGATAGTTCCAGCATTTGTGTCTTGTGTTAGTCTGGTTCTGATATTTGCTTTATCTCTTCAGACTGTGACTTTCATTATGCCTCCTCTTTGTTTTGTTTTGTTTTTGCCAGTAGATATTGAGGGGTTTTTTCCTTTCTTAATCCTTTAGTATGGGGAATTTTGTTAATCTCAGGAATTGGATTTGGTTTGACGTTTGTTGTTGTTATGGTTGCCAGAGTTGATGGTTGTTGTTCTTATTCACACCAGAGAAAAATGCCTTGAATGACCTTGTTTTTGTCTCTGTGCTTGACAGTGGGTCCTTGCTGTGTTATACTTCCTAGAGAGGTGGTATTTTTGCATCTCTTGCTGCTTTAGACCTCTGTCCTTGGCAATAGTCATGGTCTTCACAAATATTCTTGGTCCTTCCACATGCGTAGAGCATCTTTTACTTTCCCCACTTTGTTCCTTGGTTTCCAGTGCATACCTACTAACATCTGAGACTTATGATTTCAAGGCCTTTCCTCTGGATTATATGGAGTTCTGCATTATATGTCTCAGAGAAGACTAAGTGAGTCCTGTTTCTCCTTCAGGCATTTGTCTTTTCCAGTTTTTGAGTTGGTTGCTTGCTGTAAAAATACCATTTCTGATGTGGTCAAGAAGTCACTGATATAGAGTTTGTTCAGGTTTTGTCTTTTAAGAATGGACCAATAGCTTTCTAACTCTATGTCTCTGAGGTGAATGTTCTTTTCATTCTCTTGTTTGATTTTCACCATGTGTGCTAGCTAATTCTCATGTTTTGTGCTTCAGTTGAGATGGTTCTATTCTTTTGAAGATAGATATGTATTTCTGCTTCTTATTCCCTTTCTAAAAATTGTAGTATAGTTGAGACACAACAGTACATTAGTGTCAAATGCACAACATAGAGATTCAACATATAGATGTTATGTTATGCTTACACTGTATTATGCTTATTGCAAGTGTAGCTACCACCTGTCACCATATGATGTTATTACAATATCATTGACTATATTACTGATGCTTTACCTTTCATTCTCATGACTTATTCATTCCATAACTGGAAACCTTCACCCATTTTTCTCATCCTCCTACCCCCCTCCCTGTGGCAGCCATCGGTTTGTTCTCTGTATTTATAGGATTGATTCTGCTTTTGTTCATTTATTATTTTTTTTTGGATCCCACATATAGTGAAATCATATTTGGCTTCCTATTTGTCTGCTATTAGTTTTTATCTGTCTGACTTATTTCATCTAGTACAATATCTTCTATGTCCTATTCTCTCTTTTATGGAATGCATTTGTGGGAGAAGAGGCAGAGTCATCTTACTCTATCACTTTATGTATTTATTTATTTAAAATTTCCTCCTTTTTATTCATCAGAGAAATAAGTTTCCACAATTGAAACTAAGCCTGTCTCAATAACATTAGCATGTACAAATGTATACCCAACAATGCTGCTAACTTATTTTGGCAAATTCAGTAATCAGAAGATTCAGGAAAAAGAGGAAATTCAAACATTTTCTTTGTCATTATTTCCCCACTGATAGCTCAAGAACCTATGATTTCTCTCTTAAAACTCTAAGAGCACATCAGGTAGGTCTAGGAAACATTTTAGCCCAAGGAAGTTTTTAATGTAGAATATTATTACTTAAGATATTAGAAGATATTCAGATATATCATTTATTAATATGAAAATTTATTATTTACAGCAAGGGTCTATGCCTTCCAGAATTATTTTTTATAAACAACTACTACTTAGATTAAAATTTTTACATTTAAAAATACAAACTTTTTTCTTTTCTTTCTTTTTTATTTTAAATTTTTTAAATTTCTTTTCAGTGTTCCAGAATTCATTGTTTATGCATCACACCCAGTGCTCCAGGCAATACGTGCCCTCTCTGATACCCACCACTAGGCTCCCCCAACCTCCCACCCCCCCGCTCCTCCAAAGCCCTCAGATTGTTTTTCAGAGTCCACAGTCTCTCATGGTTTGTCTCCCTCTCAAATTGCCCCAATTCCCTTCTCCTCTCCCCATGTCCTCCATGTTATTTTTTATGCTTCACAAATAAGTGAAACCATATGATAATTGACTCCCTCTGCTTGACTTATTTCACCTAGCATAATCTCTTCCAGTCCCACCCATGTTGATACAAAAGTTGGGTATTCATCCTTTCTGATGGAGGCATAATATTCCATTGTATATATAGATCATATCTTTTTTATCCTTTCATCCACTGAAGGGCACTCTGGCTCTTTCCATAGTTTGGCAACTGTGGCCATTGCTGCTATGAACAATGGGGTACAGATGGCCCTTCTTTTCACTATGTCTGTATCTTTGGGCTAAATAGTCAATAGTGCAATTGCAGGGTCATAGGGAAGCTCTATTTTTAATTTCTTAAGGAATCTCCACACTGTTTTCCAAAGCAACTGCACCAACTTGCATTCCCACCAACAGTGTAAGAGGATTCCCCTTTCTCCACATCCTCTCCAATACACGTTGTTTCCTGTCTTGTTAATTTTGGCCGTTCTAACTGGTGTAAGGTGGTATCTCAATGTGGTTTTGATTTGAATCTCCCTGATGGCCAGTGATGATGAAGATTTTTTCGTGTGTCTATTAGCCATTTTTATGTCTTCATTGGAGAAGTGTATGTTCATGTCTTCTGCCCAATTTTTGACAGGATTATCTGTTTTGTGTGTGTTGAGTTTGAGGAGTTCTTTATAGATCCTGGACATCAGCTCTTTGTCTGTAGTGTCATTTGCAAATATCTTCTCCCATTCCGTGGGCTTCTTCTTCTTCTTTTTTTTTTTTTTTTTTTTTTTTTTGGTAGTGTTTTGTTTTGTCTTGTTTTGTTTTTGACTGTTTCCTTTTCTGTGCAGAAGCTTTTGATCCTTGATGAAGTCCCAAAAAGTCATTTTCACTTTTGTTTCCTCTGCCTTTGGAGACATATCTCAAAAGAAGCTGCTATGGTTAATGTTGAAGAGGTTACTGCCTATGTTCTCCTCTAGGATTCTGATGGATTCCTGCCTCATGTTGAGGTCTTTTATCCATTTTGAGTTTATCTTTGTGTACAGTGTAAGAGAATGGTCGAGTTTCATTCTTCTCCACATAGCTGTCTAATTTCCCCAGCACCATTTATTGAAGAGACTGTCTTTTTTCAACTGTACATTTTTTCCTTCTTTGTCAAAGATTATTTGACCATAGAGTTGAGGGTCCATATCTGGTCTCTCTACTCAGTTCCACTGGTTTATATGTCTGTTTTAAAAAATAAAAATAAAATAATAAAATAAAAATACAGATTTTGAGGATTTTTTCTATTACTCTACCACTTTAAAACCAGATTTTAGCATTGCTTTGATGCAAATTTACTTAATCCATTGTGTAGGAACATTAATATATTCCTATTATTAGAAAAGAGAGAGTCTGGCAACAAGACTTAACAATTCACCACCAGAATAATTTACTACAAATCCTTGTTTTATGTATTAAATTATTAAAAAAAATAAGTCTTACCTCTGGTAAAAGCTTTTACTTTTTACATTTACTCAGAAAATTTGGAAGAAATTTAGTCTGAGATAATATGGTGGCTTAAAAGGGAAGAAGAAAGGATGAACAATTTGCTGTCAAACATTAAAGTTTTGGGTAAAGTGGGAAGTCGCTAATAAAATTTTTTATAAATGATTTTATTTATTTATTTGTGAAAGGCAGAATGAGTGAGAGAGAGAGAGAAAGGGAGAGAAAGCACAAGGAGCCCAATGTGAGGGTCTATCCCAGGACCCTGAGATCATAACATGAGCTGACGGCAGATGCTTAACTGACTGAGCCACCCAGGTGTCCCTCACTAGTAAATTTTAAAAATAATTTATGATGGAATGTCTTCCAGGGATTGTCCAAGAACTTATCTGATTGTATCATGACCTGTTTGATACTGAAGGCTTCAGATTTGTCATATTTACGCTTATGTATTCATTACAAATATCCTAGGGAACACTTTTTTAAAAATATTTTATTTCTTTATTTGAGAGAGAGAGAGAGAGAGACAGTGAGAGAGCGAACACCAGCAGGGAAGTGGTAGACGGGGAAGCAGACTTCCTGCTTAGCAGGGAGCCCAATGTGGGGCTCGATCCCTGGACCTTGGGATCATGACCTGAAGGCAGATGTTTAACGACTGAGCCACCCAGGTGTCCCAACACTTTTGTTTTTTATGACTTAGGTTTTTCTTAACACATAGGTCTGATATGATTAAAATATTTCCAAATTAGTTGGATGCAATTTTGTGTTAAAATATCGGTAGAGATTACAGAAAGCAAAATAAAATGGAATTATGGTAAACATCTGGTATATACCTCTGTGCTGGAAGGTAAACATAAATTAAAAATGCCATATTTAAAAAGTTAAGAATTTAAATCCACAGGATCCATATTGATTGCCAGCTTCTAAGTACTAGCACAGCTGTTGGATGATGCATGCAGTAAACATAGTTTATCAAGAGAATTCTGAAATTACACAGAAGGTAGCTTCATGACCCCAAAAGTGTAAATCTTCAGGAAGGAGAATCTTTATGGACTTTTCTTAAGCACCAAAAAAGAAAATCAGGTCATACAAGTTTTCTCTCCTAATACAAAGAGAGTTGATAATGCTCTGAATCCCATTCAGTAATGTGAAATTCACTGTTTATCTTGTCTATGTTGCAAACATTTAGTGTTCTTGCGAAGTGTACATGTGATATTAAATTTTAAACATATAGGTTGCTTGCTGTGCATCTAAATGTCATTTACAAAATAGGTGTCCTCTTGGTTATGTTTATTACAGAAAAGTCTGAAAAATAAAGGTCTGCCAATGAATGAATGAATGAATGAATAAGAGCTCTTATATTTTTGCATTATAGCATTGGCTATACATCACTATATTATATATTATCTTTCTATTTTAATAATTCCTTGGGCAAGGTCATTCATATTGTTAAGAATGTCAATAAACATGTACTTTAGTACTCTTTGAGAGAAAATTCAGTACCAATTAAACCTTCCAGTTGCATAGTACTTTCTTTGTTAGGAATATACCTAAGAAAACAACCATAGGGAGATACAAATTTTAGGCATTATTTGTAATAGTGAAATATGGTAAGTGGCCCCAAGTGTCCAACAGTTGCAGGCTGATTTATGGCGTGTTTGGCAGGCAGTCAATGTGGATAGTCTGATCCCTCAGGAGCAGAGCAGGGCACAGGGCAGGGGGGATGTGGAGCAGATAGTTAAGAAACACCACAAAACCTTTTGGCATTTGATTTAAGAAAGCCAGCACAGATTAAATGGAGAAAGGAAAGTGTAGGTGAATACCATGGACTTCATAGGAGATGATTTTGAGAGGTAGGGATGGAGCCAGAGCTGTGAGAGGGAAGAGGGTCCTCTCTGGAGAGAGGTGTGTGGGTGATCTTAAAAAAAACACACACTATTGATACTGAAGAATGTGTTTGGCTCCTCATGGAAGATGATAGGAGCAACATGCCAGGATCTAATAAGCTATTTTTCTCTACAAAGGGTGTTATGTGGGGCCCAGTTAATGGGCACTGGTTCTGCTTGCTGAGGAAATTGACTTGTCATGGCTTCCGCTGTCCCCAGAGTGACGGTCCAGGTTGTGGATGTTGTCACCATAATCAATCAGCAGAGATGGAGAGGCTCTGCACTGTGGTGCCAGCTGGGCAAGAGAGATCACTTCACTGAGTACCAGCAGGGCTGGATCCAGAGCCATGGGGGCTCTGAGCTCCTGTGGCTGCAGTAACCACTGGATGCTGTAACTGGAAAATTGTGGGCGAGTAAGAAGAAAGAGATAAATCCTTCTTTTCCCACCTACACCCCCATAGTGTCCCAAGAAGTGGTGGTATGACTGGCATCTCTGAAATGACCCTCTATGATTGAGCACTGGCTGCACTTGCTGCTGTGTGTTGCTGTGGTGAGCGGTACTCCCTTCCCTACGTGATCTCTCTCCTTCCCTGCTTTCTCTTCTCCCTCTTTTCTGCTTCCTTAAGATTTCAATCCCTAATACCATGTCAGTATGTCAGCTGATTCTCAGCGAACCAGAGATATTATGGTTTGTAAAGACAAGTCTTCAGAACAAAGAACAGCATAAAAATCAAAAGCAAAGCACATAAATCACAAGATGGGCTTATGAGGCACTTGAATATTTAACTGAACCAAAATAAAGGAGAATGAGACAGTGGGGAATAGAGCTTCATGTACTAGATTATTGAGAAGGAAAGTACTCAAAGTTATTAGAGGGAAAAGAATTGAAGTAGAAACAATTCTCGGTTAGATGTCAAGATTAATTTTCTGTTACTAAGGGTGCTCTTAAAGAATCAGTGATCCAGTCAACAAGCACTCACTGAACTACTGCAGGCTTGGGAAGCATGTTGGGCAGGATGGACTCTCCTTCGGATATTTCTAAAGTGGGGGAAAAAAAACCTTAAAGAAACACCAGAGAAGGTAATCCTTACAAAAAGAAAACAAGCACAGAGTTTCACAGATTTCTTTCTAGTCTCTCTTTCTATGACTGTGCAGTTTGGAAAACACACACACACACACACACACACACACACACACCTAAAAACAGCCACCAAGAGCCTCTTCCAGCCTTCAGACAGAACAAAAGAGAAGATGCCTAAAGTCTCTTGTGAATAACAGATCTCATGATCAAGGCAGGAGACACACTGATTAGGGAAATGAAACTTGGAAATGAGAAAAGGAAGAATCACAGGTGGCAGATGTACAAAGAGAAAAATAGAATGGCCTACATTCAGGACAAATGATCAGAGAAAATGGAAAGAAATAAGACATTTGCAAAGACGAAAAATAAAACCAAGTTCATAACGTGGAAATCAAGAGAGGAAATGTCATAAAACACGATGACAATCATTTACTGCCCGCAAAGTACCAGTTCTGAACCATTTTAGGGAAGATATTAAAGTATTCATGTGGTTATAGATCATGGAGTTGTGCTTCTGATGATTTGGTCTTAGTTACCACCAAAGAACCAAGACCACACCTACAGCCTTCTGTTGCTCTTAAGGTAGAAAATTTTTTATTACCTGAGTGCTCTCAGGTCCTTAAAGTGTCTGTGGAAAAAGCTTTATGCTTGGTATTGGAACACCCAACAAAGAAAATTGGATTCCTTCCATAAAACTACAAAGATAGTCAAACTGTTTTCTAAGACTCTTTTACTTTTTTATTTTTATTTTTTAAGATTTTATTTATTTATTTATTTGACAGAGAGAGACGTCACAAGTAGGCAGAAGTAGGCAGAGAGGCAGGCAGAGAGAGGGAAGCAAGTTCCCCACTGAGCAGGGAGCCTGATGGGGGGCTCAAGCCCAGGACCCTGGGATCATGACCCGAGCCAAAGGCAGAGGCTTAATCCACTGATCCACCCAGGCGCCCCTCTAAGACTCTTTTAAATAAGAAATTCAACCTTTCTCTATTTCTAAATAACTTGATGTGTTTATAAACAGAAGTTGATCAAGCTGAGGAGAAAGAGGAGGAACCTAAAGAATTGTCATAAAGACTAAGATTAGTCCTAGACATGCAGAGAAAAAGGGAATATTAACTCTCTCCTTGAATGGTATACTTTTCTTCTCCTTGGCGAGTGTGATAGACTGAACATTTGTGTCTCCCCAGAATTCATATGTTGAAACTTAATCCCCAATGCGATGGTATTTTGAGGTGGGCCCTCTCAGAAGTGATTTGGTCATGAGGATGGAGCCCTCATGAATGGGATTAGTGTCCTTATAAGAGACCTGAGAGAGAATGCTGTCACACTTTCTGCCATGGGAGGACAACTACAAGATGGCCCTGTGAACCAGGAAGTAGGATCTCACCAGACACAGACTCTGCAGCTCGATCTTAGGCTTCCTGGCCTCTCGAATGAGGAAAATGAATTTCTGTAGTTTAGAAGCCACCTAACCCGTGGCATTCTGTTACAGCAGCCCAGACGGACTAAGAGAATGCAATCCTCTTCCTAGTCTTTTCCTGTCCCATGTGTTGAGTGCCTCCCCTCCTCTACCATGAACCTTCTTAGCACCAGAGGGCTTTTAGATCTTATTTCATACAGCCTTTCTTGAAACCATCCTGTTGCACCTGGCACCTTCTTTCCCTCTTTGTAGAGACTGGCCCTGACCAATGCCCTTTAATTAAGATTTTCTCTAATATAAAAGAAGATTTTAGAAAGAAACTGTGTTCCACTTTTTAATTTATATATTCCTAATTGATCCTGGTGAAATAAATTTCTTGAATTCTTAATTATTTGAATATAGCCTATATAATGGATCATTTTAGTGGATTGTTTTATATTTAATTGACCCCAACTCTTGAATCTCTGAGAAATTCTCAACACTTTTCATTCTGCCATTTTGTGTATTTTCAGGAATTATTAAAGCAATTTGAGCCTAAGAAAAGAAATAACGAAGAGTTGGGGCAATTATAGAGCTGTAATTCTCAGCCTTTCCAGGTTATGAATCTTTTTAAGAATCAGATGAAAGTCACAGAACGTATCACATAAAAGTGAACTTCACTTATCCGCACACACTCACCTACAATTGCATACAAAATTCACCAGGTTTTCCAACCTCTTGAATCTGATCCACAAGCTCGTGTTGGAATTCCTATAAAGGACCACACGTCTTGGGAGGCAGAACTCAGAGCAAAAAAATTACTGATGTGTGTGCGTCTGCCTGATTTTCTCTTATGCTCTTGAGATTATACTCTCTGTTTCCAATGGAAACATTGGAATATATGCAATAATACTTGAGAGAATTTATGTCAACACTTAGAAGAGCTTGCGAGAATAATATCTGAAACTATTTCATGAGGCAGCCATCTGTGTAATAAAGGCAGTGACAACAACACCCAGTGAGACCCGCAGAGCCTAAACGCAACAACTTGTGGAGGTGCAGATCGGGGCACCTCAAACCGATAGCTTCCATGGAAAAACGGAGTGCAGGTGCTGCACTGAAGCAACAGTCATGGGATAAGCCTGATGGAGACTGTGGACAAAAATCCCAGATGGCTGGGCTGCCCGGGTGACACTGTCAGTAGAGAGGCTGAGTCTCGTTTCATCTCAGGTCATGTTGGTGTACTTAATGGTGTCCCAAGTTTCTCTGAGGTGCTGTTCATTTTTCTACATTCAATTTCTCCTCTATTTCTCAGATTATAGAATCTCTATCTATCTATATTCAAGATTTCTGATTATTTCTTCTACCAGTTCAAATCTACTGTTGAGCCCAACCAATGAATTTATAATTTTATTTATTGTACTTTTCAGCACCAAAATTTTCATTTTTTTTTTCTAAATAATTTTTGTTCCTCTGGATTGGCATTCTCTGTTGGTGAGATGTGGTCTTCATACTGTGATTTATTTCCTTAAGTATGATTTACATCCATTTTTGAATGTATTTTTTCATGGCTACTTTGAAAGTTTTGTGTATTAAATCTGGCGTCTGGTCCTACTCAAAGGCAATTTCTGTTGCCTGTTTTTTGTTTTTGTTTTTTGCCCAAATATGTGTTCCTATCCCTATTTCTTTGTGCTTCTTATATTTTGTTGTTACTGTTGAAAACTGGACATTTTGGATAATATATTGTAGCCATTGTGGGTACTGATTCCCCTCCCTGTTTCCAGGCTTGTTGTTATTACCTTATCTACTTGTTGTGTGACTTGGTTGGCTGTTCTTCTGAAGTCTCTTTCTTCCACAGTGTGAAGCAGCAGGTATCATCAGATGGTGCAGCGGGGACATCTAGACAGTCGCCCAGGGCTGGTGTAGTTTTGTCTCTCCATCATCTCTCTGTTAAGCTGTCTGCTGCATTTGGTTATTACTCCTCCTCCCACTCAAAACCATTTGGTCCCGTTAATTGCCTTGTGGTTTCTCTACTGTTTTCCCCAGTGTGCTGGGCATCACCTCTTCAACAGTCTGACCCAATTACATTTGGGCAGAGGTAGATTTTTAGGCTAGTCTTTAGCATCTGTTTGAATTCAAGGAGGGCTCTCAATGGCCTCTTTCCCTGGGTCTCTCTGGTGAACGAGCTGGTCAATGGCTCAGCTTGTCAATCTTAACTAAGAGAGATTATTGTTGCCTTGAGCTCCTTTCACTTGAACTTGCCCACACCCTTTGTGGAGATTTCTGTAGCTCCCTTTTCTTATGGACTCCTGCTCATCCTGGACAAACTCTCTGAACCACACTGGGCACCGGGTGAGACAGTAGACTCTGGTCATTTCAGTTTGCCTCTCAGCAGGGTGAGAGCTGGTCCACAGGTGAGCTCCAGTGAGGGTGGCTAGGGCCCCACAGGATTCTCAGTCTGCCATGCTTTCACTGGAACCTCCATTTTGTTGGGAGAGGCTGTGTCAGAGGAGGGAAGTCATGACCTCTTGGCTACACTTAGCAGGAATATAACTCTTTTAACTTGGGGTTGAAGGAAATGAGAAATTTCCTTGATGAGAAATCACTAAGCCTTGATTGAGAGCAGAGGAAAAAGGGCCCCCATCTTCTTGGCCATGTCCATGTACAGAAGACCTTCTGCTAAGCCCATCTGGTGATTCTGGTGATGAGGGAAAGAATAGTTTGTGGCTCAAATGTCATAATATTCATACACAGTTTTAGAAAGTTTTCTTGAATCAATGTTTCTTCATTTGCTACCTGCCCTGAGGACAATTTCTAGATACCTTTACTTTTTTAAAAACATATTTTATTTATTTATTTGACAGAGAAAGAGAGATCACAAGCAGGCAGACAGGCAAGCAGAGAGAGAGAGAGGGGAAGCAGGCTCCCCCTCAAGCAGAGAGCCTGATGTGGGGCTCAATCCCAGGACCCTGAGATCATGACCTGAGCTGAAGGCAGAGGCCAACCCAGTGAGCCACCCAGGTGCCCCTAGATACCTTTACTTTTAAAATCCCTTTTCCACCAGCTTTGCTGGCTTCACTGGGGAGTGGGTCCTTGGAGCTTCTCACAGTCATCCTGGAAGTGGAACTCCATATGGTGTATTTATTACTAACCTTTTTATTAGGTTTATCTTGAATAATTAAAAAATAAAATTGGAAACATCCAAATAGAGTTCAGTATTCTGCTTTTTTCTTTTAATATTGTATACATGTTCTTTTCCCAAGTCACATTGCATTTTTTTGAAGATGATGATTTTTAATGACTGCCTTGACATTTCCTCTCTATGGAGGTTCCAAAGCTTCCCTGGGGGCCCCCGAACTGTTATAGCTGTTACAGTTTTCTGTGCCTTCTGTGCTCCACCATGCTGTGTTCTGTTCGGGGGGTTGTCCTTCTAAAGCACGTATCTGATCACATTATTTTTTCCTCTGAGACCCTTTGCTTGGGTGCTGTTTACATAGGCAAGCTACCAAATGTGCTGATGCACTACTCAAGCTGCTGGCCTCCAAATTGTTTGTCCGCGATGCTGGAGGGAGCTGCTGTCCTGAGTGTGGCATTCAAGGGCCCTCACATCCTCCCCAACCAACCACTCAGCCTCTACTGCCAGCAAATCCCCCATTTCTTGCTGATGCAGGCACTTGCCCAACCTTGTACTACCCGGCACATTCTTGCCTCGGTGTTGGGCTCACCTTTAATTCTATCTCCCTTCTGTCTGAGAATTACTGCTACAGACCTGTCCTTGGGGCTTCAAGCCAAAACTCCATTTCTTCCCCCATACAAGTTCCTTGTGATAAGCATTTTCTAGGGTGATTTGTCCTGTCATAGTGATCACTTTAGATGCCTGTATTCCTTTTGCCAGTGCTTTAGGCATCCGGTCATTCTCTCTTATTCCCTCCTCCTTCTCTTGGTTACAGACCTCTGCAGGGCTCAGCGCCTCACTAAGGAAGTGCTGGCTGGCATGCCTTTCACTGTTAAAATGAATGATGGGGAGAAACAGTCACGTGGCAGTATTTTCTTTCCTCGGTAATCACTGTGGCCTTTTAAGTGCGTCATCCTCTATAGCTCATGATTTAAAATATGCAGACTATTTTATTCTTCAAGCAGGTTCCAGTTGTTACCAGTAGTCATTTAAATTTTCTTGAAAATAAAACTAATATGAGGGTAGTAACGGGTCTTGTGCAGTGAATGTCCTCTTCAAAGAACAGCAAGAGTTCTGACTGGTTTTGGTGTGGATGTGGCAGCTTCCTGTCATCAAGTTCAAAACAGTCTTATTCCATAGACAAAGAGGAAAAAAAAACTTTAGAGACACAGAATTTAAGATAACTTTACATTCATTAAACAACTACGGATAGGAACGTAACCCATTACTTACCAACCAAAATTGGAGTCAGGCTCTAAGCCAGTCTCAAATTTATCTGCTTTCTTCAGGATCACCTCAGAGAATATTTCAAGTGGGCTGTGATTGGGGTTAGTGGGGAGGGCAGGTGTATCAAGATGCGGGAGCTAATTAAACACCTCGTGACTGCAGTGTTTAGTGAAATTGAGTTAAAATCTCCCCAAGAAATTTTTCTTCATTAACTTGACCTTAAACCACTTTTTTAAGGTTCTTCTCAGGATATCTTAAAAGCCTGAGTCATTTTCTCCCTACAAAACCTGTCTAAGAGGATCTTGAAACAGTGCAGACTTTTAAGATGGAGGCATCTTCTGTTTACTCTTTGGGCAAAAGATTTTCAAGTACTAAGAGCCTCATGAACAACCTGATGCCTGATGACTTCGGTAAAGATGCCAAAGCACAAGGAAGGTTACATACTTTGAGACTGTCTAGTAATGATGTACCAGTCCACTTGGGCTGCTTTAACAGAATACCTTAGACCAGATGGCAATGAGAACAAGCATTTATTTTTAATCATTCCAGAGCCTGGGAAGTCCAAGATCAAGGTGCTGGCGGATTCAGGTCCTGATGAGGAACTGGCTTTCAGATGGTCACCTTCTTGATGTGTCTCACATGATATAGAGAGAGCTTTGCTCTCTTCTTATAAGGCCACTAATTCCATCATGGGAGCTCCACTCTTATGACAGCATCTAAACTTAATTACCTCCTGAAGACCAGCCCACTGAAGGGCATCACCCTGGAGATTAGGACTCAATATATGAATCTGGGGAGTACACAGACATTCAGTACATAACAGGTGAGCTTCCACATTTTCCACCAGAGTTGTGCATAATGACAGAGCCCTCTTCCCCAGTGTCCATAGGCATGTGTCTTCCTGCACACTGGGGAAAGCCTTGATCACGTCCCTCTAAAAATCCGCATCCTGTCACCTGGAGACAGGTGGCAGGCAGCAATCTGAGTCTCTCTCTCTCTCACTTTTCTCTCTTTTTTTGAGATATAATTCACATGCCATACAATTAATCCATTTCAAGTGTACGATTCAGTGGAAGAATCCCTTCCCAAGTTTTGTGGGAAGGCTACTCTTAAATGAAACAGAACTGTGATGAAAGAGAATATATGGTAATCTTTCACACATAATGGGAGTTGATTAGTGGCTGTGACACCACCAGCTCAAACACAGGAACTCTTACTCCATGAGCTAGATGTCCAGGTTATTTGGGGGGAAACGCTTCATGGATAATTCTGAATGAGTGTTGGCCATTGTTCCTCACTGGCTTGAATACAGGTCTTGCCCATTTCCATCCTTCTATTGTTTGGGTGGTTTCTTGTCTTCAGCTAATTTCCAAGTGGGGTTATTTGCAATGGAACAAAGAGGAGGATAATTTTATTCGAGCATTTGGTAGAAGAGAGGTGAGACAGGTTATAAAAGAAAGGGAGGAGCGTGGGGAAAGAAGAGTGGAGGCTTGGCTGGGTCAGCACTAAGTTGGCTAACAGCAAAGCTGCTGTGCTTAGTTTGGAGTCTTCGTGACAGAATCTAATTGCACTGTCCATCTTGTCGAGGATTTTGTGTGGGGATGGGGGCATGGTTCCTCCCCGCTCTCTGTGTGTTCTTGCTACCTGTTGCCTGGGTCCACAGACAGACAGCTGCAATGATGGCGTATGATTAATCGGGTGTGAGCTCATGTTAGGAGCTGCAAATTATTCAAGACTTTCACCCAAGAGTTTGGACTAAGACTATCCAGGTAATGTTGCAATCAGTCACAGAGTAGAAAAACTGTCCCAGTCTGCCAAGGACAATCAGGGAGGGCTGTCTCAGAACCTGTCCATTGACCTTGCGGTGGGCAGAATGGCAAAGGGGTCTGTTTATGGCCACCATGGGGTGATAGGATACTATTCAGGCTGGGTCTCCTAATGGAAGGTTTGAGTGTGTCATCTGGACTTTCCCTCTTTTCCAGAAGAAACAAGTGTGATAAAATGGTCTTGGAAGAGCACTTGAAGGTCTTTTGCTGGTTTGTTTGTTTTAGGCTAACATCTCTTATTCAATAGTAAGGGGATGTCATTATACATGAAATACTATAGGCAGTTTGAGTTATAAAGAAAAGCAAAACAGATTTTTTTCAATCAGGAGTTTTTTTAAAAAACTACCTCATTCCAATGACTTTTCTTCCATCTTTCCTGTTGAGGGAACCCAAACTGCACATTCTGTTGTGCAAATCAAAATGACTGATTTTCCCATTGGTCACTTACCTTCAAGTATCTGATGAGGAGGGTCTCCATGTGGTCTCACATGTTTCAGGGAGTTGATCAAACTTGATTACATAGGACTCATAATTTTAACTGATGCTTTTGAAAATGATATCAAATATAAGAAGTGTTACATTTCTCAGAAGTCCTCAAAAGCTGGTCCTCGAGGCAAGGAGTAATTTGGGAATGAGGAATACACTTCTCATTATACTTGTCATTACATATTTTAACAATCCACATGTGAAGGGTCTTGTACTGAGCCTGTAAGGTGAAAAAGGTTAAGTTATTAAAATATTAATAAGTTCTGTGGAGTTACAATGTTATTATAAACACATTTATTGATAAAACTAGCATGTTCAGAATTGGGAGATTTCTTCAGGAAGTCAGGAATATTTAGATCGTGTCAAGTGAAAGCAGAAGGAAGGGATATTCAGATGTTGTGAAAACTAGATATTTGGAGTGCTGTGGGTAAAGATGTTGTTAGACTGGTAGATGCTACAATCATTCCTCATTTCCTACACACACACCTCTGTGTGATATATGCTGGCCTTCATCAAGAACCAGAGTCCTCCCCTCCCCCACCATTTGTGTGCCTGGTATGGCCTCGTGACTGGCTTTGACCTAAAGAATGTGGACTGAGTACCATTTGTGACTTCTGATCTGAGGCCACAGGATTCATTGCACCTTCCTCTCCCTGCTTAAAAGGTGTGTCTTTGTATGAGGAAACTTGGAATTGGCCTCCTAAGGGTGAGACCCATGGACTGACAGGATCTCCCAGCTGAGGTACCACAGAGGAACCAGCCCATGGTTGAACAGCCACGTAGGTAATCACAGATGAGACAAGCAGAAGAACTTCTCAGGTGAGCCTGGCCTGAACAGAATTATGAGTAAATATGAATGCCGTCTTGGGACACCCAGTTTTAGGGTACTTCCTTAGGTGGTTATTTGAAATGCCAGTGCGCAGCCTGATATTGAGTACAAGGACAGAGAATTTATGATCTTGTGTTTTTTTTCCTCTTAAAAGTTCTATTTAACTTGTTTTCAGCTTTTGATCAACCATTGTGAGAAACTGAGTAGTTATGAAATCTCAGAATTACCAACCTACCCTGGGCAATTCTTAAGGCATTTTTATTGAAGCCCACACTGCTATCAGGCTCTCATCACTTCCCTGTGTGTAATGGTACCTCCTTTTCCAGTCCGGCTCCCTCCCTTTGCAGACTGAAAGTCTTAAGGGTCTGTCATTTGTTGGTCTCTGAATCTCCAGTTCTCAGCACAGTGCTTCCCACAACTAGCGTGTTCACTGGGTGATTATTGATTGACTGGTCACATCTCTGTTGTGCTTGTGCCAGAGTTGATGGTCTGTGCTGGCAGGTAACTCATCCTCTGATTCCAGGATCCAGATAACTCCCTGGTGGGTGGCAGCTAATCAATACTTGCTTGGGGACTGACTGATGCCTTTTGCTTATTTCTCTAATCTCTGTCAGGGAAAATAGAGGAAAGCTATATATAAAAATAAATGATTTTACTTTTGTGGGTGCCAAGAAAGTGCTGTGTGAATCTATCACCCTCAATGAGTTCCTAGCTCAGAACTCTGCATGGGAGACGGTAAAGTAACTGTAAGTACTTCACACCTTCATCAGCATTTCGGAAACAGGGAAATGGAAAGCACCTTTAAAACCCTCAACTCCTGCATACATTTAAAAGGGATACCCATGTTACAAGTGGGCTCCTTCTTACGAAGGCAAGTGTTTCCTGCTCTGTGCTAAATAGACTTGTTGGCCTTAGGACTCATCAGTGTCCTTTCTGTCTTTATCAGAACAGGAGACTCCAGGAAGCTGACCACACCCCCTCCTGCTAAGACAGTGGCATGGACCAGAAGAACTGCAGGGGAGATGTGGGGACACGTTGCCTGAGTTCAGCTCTGAGAGTGAGCAGAGGCACAGCCAAGGAACAGGGGAGAGTCAGCAGGGCTCTCGAGTTCTAGACACTGTCTTGCTGTGCTCAACAAAATCCCATCAGGCCTTCTTGGATTCACTATTATGTTTTTTAAAGAGACAAAACAGGCCTCTGATTTGAAGAAGGGAGGACTGTGAGTGACATGTAATGTAGAGACTGTCCACATGCCCATTAGGCGTCATACACTTTATGTAGTTTAACCATTGGGGTTGAGGTAAAGGTGTCAATGGTGGAGATCTAGGAAGGATCTAGAAGCAGATGCTCTTTCCAGGGATTTGCATGTTCTGGGGACCCCCTAAAGAAGCTAATGTACGCACATGACTCATCAGCATCAGGCCAGTGGAGGAGGAGGTTGTAGAAGCTACATCAGAAGATGGAAAAGCATCTCTTTTATGAAGTCAGTACAACCAGAAGCCTAAAATACATTGTCAGGTTCACTTAGGTTGTGAGATTTAGATGTTTGAAATAGGAAAATTACAAGTTTGCTTGATGTCCTAATTTCAGTATGTGCTAAGGGGATAAGCACCATATGCACAGATTTTTGGTGTGTGTGTGTGTGTGTGTGAAGTACAGTTTGCTGACCCCAGGATACTGGGAGTAAAGCAGAATTCCAAATCTCACAGGTGTTTTCTTTTGGCTGATATTAAGAATAGTACTTCCAACCTCTTTTAGGGGGGTTGTTCCTGCCTTTTGATTATTGTAAATAGTGTTGCCATTATCTCCATATGAAAGTTTTTATTTACACGCTTGTGTTCAGCCATTTGGGGTATGTGCCTTAGGAATAGAACTGCAGTAATTCTACATGCAAATTTTTGAGGAACAACCAAACTGTTTTCCACACCGACTGAACATTTTCACATTCCCACTAGCAATGGGTGATGGTGTTGATTTCTCGGCATCTTTGCCAACAGCTGTGACTTTCTATTGTTTTGGAATAGCCATCCTAGTGGGTGTGAAGTGGTATCTCCTTGTGGTTTTGATTTGTACTTCCCTAATGAATAATGATGTGGAACCTCTTTCTGTGTGTTTGTTGCCATCTGTAAGTCTTCTTTGGAACAGAATCTGTGCAAGTTCTTGGCTCCTCCTATGATTGTCCTTTTGTCCTTGAGCAGTACATAGCTTGCTTTTCTGTTCTTGTCCTTTAAAAGTGGCATTGTGAAGCATGTCCTCGTTTGTCATGGACTTTTTTCACACAATGTTATGTCCACGGATTCTTCATGCATGGTAACTGCAGCCTTGTTGCTCACTTTGCATTCACAATTTATGTCCCTTTATGCTTCTTTTTTTTTAATATTTTATTTATTCATTGGACAGAGAGATCACAAGTAGGCAGAGGGGCAGGCAGAGAAAGAGGAGGAAGCAGGCTCCCCGCTGAGCAGAGAGCCCGATGTGGGCTTGATCCCAGCACCCTGGGACCATGACCTGAGCTGAAGGCAGAGGCTTAACCCACTGAGCCACCCAGGTGCCCCTGTTCCTTTACGCTTCTGATGGGCATTTCATAGTTTCCAGTTTTTGCCTATTCCAAAGCATGCTGCAGTAAAAATTCTAACGTGTCTCATGGTGAGCATTTCTATTTGTGTCTGTTGGTGCTGGTGGCTATCGAAGGATTCACTGATAACAGTTTATACCATGAGCAATTGGTTTAAGTGATCTGGAGCCTTGGACACAGCTGGGATCCATGGGTTATCATTTCTAACATAGAATCTCCTTAAATGAGAGATTCTTGACCCTAGTTAGCAAGCAACCACCTCTTGTTACATCAGCAAGTACGTTGACAAGCAGCTGTCTGCCCCTCCAGGGGAGAGGGGTTTCTAAGGACAGAAACCATGTCTTGCCTTCATTGGTTTTTCTATCCCAGATGGGATTTTGCCTTCTCTGGAGTTAGTAGATGCAGTGGAGACTTAATGGACCAGATGGTTATTGAATACCAATAAAATGAAAGATCTCCCTTGGTAAATATCATAAGATTTGCTAAGACATGGTGTTTTCTTTCCTTTTTGCTTGTCTCTAGAACTGTTTGCTCTGCACTTTCTTAGATTACTGCATGGAGTGCTCTTACCAGTAACAGATCAGGACCTTCAACTCCAGCTGCACACAGAGGTCCAGAGAAAAGCTGCTCTGTACTGGCCCTTCAACGAGTGTCTTTCTGCCTGCGCCAGACATGTGTTTCTAGAGTTCTTTAAAGATGCTTTAGATTATTTTATGAGTTATTTCATCAACTCTAAAGAAGATAAAGCTACTAATCTACTAATCTACTAATCATTTCCTTTGGTGTAACTAAGAATGTCAATATTATTCACTTTGCTTAGTAGAGTAGAAGATAAAAAACACTTCTGGATTTAAAGTTTGAAGGGACAGGGTGTATGATGTCTTTATGATCATCTTTTATCTTTATTGCCACTAATTAAGAGATGGAATGAAATTTCTTCAGAAGAAAAAAAAATTCCAAATAATGATGTACTTTGGTTAGGAACTTTCCTTAAAATTCTCACCTGGCTTTATGAGTTTATTATTTTGGGAAGTTCTATTCCTGTGACTTTAAAACCCTTTCTCTACCAATTATGACCATACGATATAGGTGAGATATTTATTTAGCTCATTTATAAGCCCTTTTCTGTCCTGGCTTAGTTGTGTTGTGTTCTAGAGCATTTAGTAGATCAATGCCTGTTCTGTCTGCTCATAGAGAGAGCCTGGCATAGTGAAAGATTGGGGGTTTTCAGAACTGGACAGACCTGGCTCTCTTCTTTATCACTGGAGTGTCCACAGACAACTCCCTTAATCTCCCTGAGTCTTAGCTTCTGCATATTTAAAATAGAAATAATAGTATTTGCCTTGGAGAGTTGGTACAAGTTAAACCCCATTGACAGAAGAAGTACAAAGATTCACTACAGAGTAATCAGGAAAGAATTGCCTTTCCTTGCAAAAGTGGGCCGCGCACACAGGGAGGAAACAAGGTGCCTGATAAGAAGAAACACTAGGGACACCTGGCTGGTTCAATCAGAAAAGCATGCAACTCTTGATTCCAGGGTGTGGGTTGAGCCCCCCATGTTGGGTGTAGAGATCACTAAAACAATAAAGGGAACTTAAAAAAATAAAAAAAAAAACTTAAAAAACATTTTCAGGTTTGAAGGGAATCCTGGCTTTCATCAGGATTCATGTGAACATGGCTGGGTAATCAGTGTCTTCATGCATGAAGGCTTAATCTGGGCCCAACCTGCAGCACAGTGGACACAGGGGTTTGACTCCCCTCACTTCTGTTTCTGGAACATGTGCACCTGGGGGCAGACACTCTGAGCAGGAGAGAGAAGGTGGGAAGAAAGCAGAATGGAACCTAGAAGGGTAAATGTCTTTTGGATGTTTCTATAAAAATAGAAGGCACTTTACTTTTTTTTTTAATTTTAAGATTTTATTTATTTACTTGTCAGAGAGAGAGAGAGCGAGAGAGAGAGAGAGAGAGAGCAGGCCGACAGAGTGGCAGGCAGAGGCAGAGGGAGAAGCAGGCTCCCTGCTGAGCAAGGAGCCTAGATGTGGGACTCGATTCCAGGACACTGGGATCATGACCTGAGCCGAAGGCAGCTGCTTAACCCACTGAGCCACCCAGGCGCCCCAGAAGGCACTTTACTTTGCAAGTTGCCCCTGGTGGCTGGGTTATCTCATCCTTGGGGGATAAAGGCAGGCACCAGGAATAGTAGTTTTTCAGGAGACAGTGCCTCCTGTTTTTGTTTTTCCCTTTTATCTCACTTGTGCAGAGAGTCTGTGTCCCTCAGAGGTATATAGTGTAAAAAGACCTCCTAAAAATCAACCAGACCAGAGCTGCTCCAAGTTTTGCAGTAAGAGGAGTGCTTGGCAATGTGGCACCTGTAGGCAGAACTTCTCCTGGGAGCCAGGAGACCTACCGTTGTCCTGTGACACTCAGTGCAGCTCCCCAGGCTTTGTCCTGGGAATAAGGGTCAGGGGGAATCTGCTCTCGGGTGAGCTACAGGCAGAGTCTTCATGCCTCACCAGGTTGCCTTTATTTGTACTAACAAGGAGATCCTGGGAATCATTTCCAAAGCCCCAAACAAGGGAAAGCAGGCTCCTTTTGTTAGGGTCGGGGATGACTCTTCAGGAGCGGATTTTAACATTATAATGAAGCTGAGGGAACTGTTGGCCACGTCTGGCTCTTTCTGATTCAGCTGGGTGAGGGTCTTCCTCAAATGCGGTTCTGTTCTAACAGGCAACATTGATATCGAGACAGAACTTTCTACTAGGAATTTCCTAGGTCAGGGGTTCAGGCCGGTGACAGAACCGGGGTTCTTGGTCTATTGATTTGGTCTATTCAGTGTATCGTTCATTGATCCTTATTCCATGGTTTTACAGATAGATGCCCCCAAAACAACAGGTACCTAGAAGAATATGCACCATCAGAAGCCGATTCCAAGCTGCCATCCTGCTGCATTTCAGGAAGGCATTTTAGACTTTTCAAGGTGCTGGTACCTGCTGCCTTGCTTTTCGGTGAGGGGTTGGGCCATGGTTTCTGTGGATTCCTGGGTCCATTGCACATTCTGAGCCACGACTCTCTGTATGAGCTAGAGAACTGACAGAAGTTTCAAGAAGCAGTAAGATGCTGGACAACACTCATTCAAGGGGCGCCATGTTTCCACCTAGAAACTCCTAGACCCAGTGAGACCCACCTCATAGCTTCACTCTTTTGTTTGTTTGTTTGTTTTTCCTGAGGATGTCTCTGTGCTCTCTTCTTTCCATCTTTATAAGTAATTCTACCCCAAAATTGGGAAGACATTTCAGTTATGGTTCTGGCCACACATTGGGTGATTTGGACATTGCTTCAAGCCCTGTGTCCTGACCGCTTTACTAGAATGAAGTTGGGGATCATTCCCTGAGGAGTGGCTCTTGGTTGTTTGACAACTGGAAAAGATGATGGGTATAGTTTTAACTTCCTCGGGATAGATTTTCATGTGGGCTGTGTGATCCCAAGGTCTTGGTTCCCTGGAAGTCATTCTCTCCAAATTCTCCAGTGGCAGAGGCATAATTTACTTCACTCTCTTCCGGATAAAGTATTTTTCTGAATAATGGAGACTTAAATACTATTGCTGATCCACTAGCCTAGTATAGTAAGTCATACAAAGGTGGTCCTATTATTATAGTTGCTGTTTGTTCTACTCATTCAACTATTACTGATTTAGTGCCTACCATACAATTCTTGACACCAGGCATATGGTAGTGAACAAAATGGCCCAAGTTACCTACCCTCATAGAGCTTTATAATAGGCAGTATCATATTATTCTGTAGAAGAATAAACACAACTCAGAAAGTTTCTGTGGCTTATATCACTACCATTAGGTGGTCATCAGTGTTTGGATTTAAACCCAAGGCTTATCTTAAAGCTAAGATTCCATTTATTTGTTTTGAAATGTGTAAACGATCCAAATTATGGGCAGAAACAATCACCTTCCATGGGAGAAGATTAGTATAAATATCATTTAAGTTAAAAAGAAAGGAAGAACAAAATATTACTCAAATCTTAGATTTGTTCCAGATTTTGGTCTTAACTAAAGCAAATGAAAACTTTGACACTGATTATCCTTTTTTTCACTATGGCGTGAATACTGGAAAAACAGAAGGAAACCTATTTTAGAGGATCTGCCAAATAATGGAAGTGATGGGGACCAGCAAGCTCATGTCAGCCCGGGGGCGTCATCCATTTTCCGGAGAATCTCACTCACCAGTCAGTAATGAGCTGCTGAACCTCACAGGAAGCAGGTGTCATAGAAAGACCCTGCAGAGGAATTCAAAATATCATCGTATTTGCCTAATATGATAGAATTTTCTGAGGGCCATAAAAATAAAATTAATAGGAGAAAAATTATCCCCCCACCCCAGGCATCTGGTAGAAACCAGAAAATATTTCTTTGGACACAACAGTTGAAATAGGTCCCTAGTTGCTTAACAGGGACATGATGTTGTGAATACCCATCATGCTCCTTGTCCTTCACAGCCCCCTGCTTTTCTAGAACAGAGATGAACTAGGATTAATTGATAATTAGGCCAGGGTTTTTCCTGTCTTGGTAATGAATGTCCTGTCTCCTTGTGAGGCTGTTTGATACAATATCCTATTCCCACATCTGAGGACCTGGAATAGCACAGGAAAGCTTTCTGACAAGACAAAAAAAAAAAAAAAAGCTTGTAATAACCATAATAACCATAAGCTTATAATATTAAAAGGGATGAGTTTTTTTTTAAGATTTTATTTATTTATTTGAAAGAGAGGCAGTGAGAGAGAGCATGAGCGAGGAGAAGGTCAGAGGGAGAAGCAGACTGAGCTGGGAGCCCGATGCGGGACTCGATCCCGGGACTCCGAGATCATGACCTGAGCTGAAAGCAGTCGTCCAACCAACTGAGCCACCCAGGCGTCCCGGGATGAGTTTTGTTTTTTTTTAAATGATTTCCACTTTGGTCAGTACAATGCTTTAGTCTTCAAGCAGAGGGGGTTCCAGTTTTCAAGGTGAAAACAGAATACATTTCACTAGAAAAACAAAGGGATAAGGAGAAGATCATATACTTTCCTTTGGCAGCTGGCAAACATCAATTCTACTTCAACAATGCTTTAAATACATTCCTGTTTTGAAAATAAGGTCTAAAGTCATGTTAAAGTTTCATAGTGGCAATCTGAAAAATCTACTAAAGAAGGCAAAAATGTAATTTTTAAAAATATTTCATTTTCCACCATAAAATCCCATTTCTGCTTGACAGTAAATAATCTCATCAATTCCAGATTTCTCAATTCATTGAGGAAATTTTGCAAGTTCTTTGTGCAACTGTTGTGTGAGGGGCTTATGGACATGCAGAGTTGGTGAGGGGTGGAAAGGAGTCACTAGTCCGTGCCTTCGGTACCATAATACCATGTCTCGACATTGTGGTACCATTTTTCCACATTGAGCCATGGCACAAAGGTGTCCAGATCACCTTGGGTTGGTTAGTGTGGGCGTTCTCTCAGGCCCCTCTAATTCTTCTGGTATTGGCATATACTTTAGAATATTGTTTGTCTTATAAGTCACTGTTCTGTAATGCCAAGAGCATTGTCATTTTGGCCTGTCTGCCTTCCACCTTCCCCCAATGGCAGTTCAGTGTCCTTCCTCCCTCCCTCCCTTCCTTCCTGATCTTGTTTATTTATTGATTTGAGAGAGAGAGAGAGAGAACACAAGCATGAGTGGGAGGAGGAGCAGAGGCAGAGGGAGAGCGAGAATCTCAAGCAGACGCCAGGCTGAACAAGGAGCCTGATGCAGGGCTCGACCCCATGACCCTGAGATTATGACCCTAGATGAAACCAAGAGTCAAACGCTCAACCAACTGCAAAATCCAGGCACCCCTCTTACATTTCATTTGAGGAGTGGGCATGAATGGACAAGGGAATAGGCATTCACCTGGAGCTCATTACTCTTCCAACATCCTCAAGGCAGAATGCCTTGGGCCATTTTGCTGACCCATGGGAACCTCCATAAAATGTTCCCAGAAGCTGCCTCACAGGAGAGAGGTTAACTGAGGTGATCTTGGAGGAAACCCGTGGGCTTCTGAGGTGCTCAGTGCATGGCTGCTACCTCCTTCCTTCTCATACAGTTATCTGTCAGGGGATCAGGAGCCAAAGCTCAGGTGGAATCTTGGGGTTAGGATGATCCTGACGTCTTCTTCCTTCATAAACTGTATCTCATGGTCTTTCTTCAGCAAAGATTCATGAAAAGCTTCAAGTTATTAGAAAAAAAGTTTGCTAGGAAAATGCAGGATCATTAATGACAACAGTGCTACCTTGGTTTTGTTCTGCCCATACCCTACAAATCTTTTCTTCTTCTCTTGTTTTCTCCAGTGCATGGTTTGCCTCAGGTGCTGAGTGACAACTACATGATGTCCAGAACTAAATGATATCTCAGCGAAGCTAGAGGAGATTTCATTAGTACAGAGTACTTCCAAGGAATGAAACAGTGGATGAATGTTCTTTGTGGAAATATTTTTGCTTAAACTAATGTATTGGAGGAAAATCTTTGTCACCTTGAATAAATGATAATTTGGTTGTTTGTGCTAATGCCACAGTCCTCCATACATATGGTTCAGCCTTTGGAAGGGCTCAACAAAGAAGTGGCTGAATGAAGTATGGAAATGGTAAAATTGATCAAAATTCATTATTTTTTTATTCAGGTAGCTGTATTTTATTTTTATTTATTTATTTATTTTTAATTTCTTTTCAGCATAACAGAATTCTTTTTGCACCACACCCAGTGCTCCATGCAATACGTGCCCTCCTTAATACCCACCACCTGGCTCCCCCATCTTCCCACTCCCCGCCCCTTCAAAACCCTCAGATTGTTTTTCAGAGTCCATAATCTCTCATGGTTCACCTCCACCTCCAATTTCCCTCAACTCCCATCTCCTCTCCATCTCCCCATGTCCTCCATGTTATTTGTTATGCTCCACAAATAAGTGAAACCATATGATAATTGACTCTCTCTGCTTGACTTATTTTACTCAGCATGATCTCCTCCAGTCCTGTCCATGTTGCTACAAAAGTTGGGTATTCATCTTTTCTGATGGAGGCATAATACTCCATAGTGTATATGGACCACATCTTCCTTATCCATTCATCCGCTGAAGGGCATCTTGGTTCTTTCCACAGTTTGGCGACCATGGCCATTGCTGCTATAAACACTGGGGTACAGATGGCCCTTCTTTTCACTATGTCTGTATCTTTAGGGTAAATACCCAGTAGTGCTATTGCAGGGTCATAGGGAAGCTCTATTTTTAATTTCTTGAGGAATCTCCACACTGTTCTCCAAAGTGACTGCACCAACTTGCATTCCCACCAACAGTGTAAGAGGATTCCCCTTTCTCCACATCCTCTCCAACACACGTTGTTTCCTGTCTTGCTAATTTTGGCCATTCTAACAAGTGTAAGGTGGTATCTCAATGTGGTTTTAATTTGAATCTCCCTGATGGCTAGTGATGATGAACATTTTTTCATGTGTTTGATAGCCATTTGTATGTCTTCATTGGAGAAGTGTCTGTTCATACCTTCTGCCCATTTTTTTGATATGATTATCTGTTTTGAGTGTGTTGAGTTTGAGAAGTTCTTTATAGATCCTGGATATCAACCTTTTGTCTGTACTGTCATTTGCAAATATCTTCTCCCATTCCTTGGGTTGCCTTTTTGTTTTGTTGACTGTTTCCTTTGCTGAGAAGAAGCTTTTGATCTTGATGAAGTCCCAAAAGTTCATTTTTGTTTTTGTTTCCTTTGTCTTTGGAGACATATCTTGAAAGAAGTTGCTGTGGCTGATATAGAATAGGTCACTGCCTATGTTCTCCTCTAGGATTCTGATGGATTCCTGTCTCATGTTGAGGTTTTTTATCCATTTCGAGTTTATCTTTGTGTACGGTGTAAGAGAATGATCGAGTTTCATTCTTCTTCATATAGCTGTCCAATTTTCCCAGCACCATTTATTGAAGAGACTGTCTTTTTTCACCATATAATTTTTCCTGCTTTGTTGAAGATTATTTGACCATAGAGTTGAGGGTCCATATCTGGGCTCTCTACTCTGTTCCACAGGTCTATGTGTCTGTTTTTATGCCAGTACCATGCTGTCTTGGTGATCACAGCTTTGTAGTAAAGCTTGAAGTCAGGTAACGTGATGCCATCAGTTTTACTCATGAAAGAAATTGAAGAAGACACAAAAATATGGAATACCATTCTATGCTCTTGGATCAGAAGAATAAACATTGTTAAAATGTCTATACTGCCTAGAGCAATCTATACTTTTAATGCCATTCTGATCAAAATTCCACCGGTATTTTTCAAAGAGCTGGAGCAAATAATCCTAAAATTTGTATGGAATCAGAAGAGACCCCGAATTGCTAAGAAAATGTTGAAATTAAAAATTCATTCTTACTCTAGATGTGATTTCTCTGGCTTTGGCGCTGTGGGGCGGTGGAGGAGCCACCCACAGATCCCTGGGAAGGGCTGCCAGGAAGGCTGGTGGTGCACATCCTAGATGGGGAAGAAGCCATCTTCCCTCTACCACATTTTAGAGAATGACTATATTCTCACAACTGCATGGAAACTGCTTCCAATCTGTGTTTTTTATTTAATGGATTGATGAGATGTTGGCATTTCATTTGTAAGATGATGACAGTCATCTTAGAATAAATTCTTTTACTTAAGGACATTTCCCATGTGGTTAAGGCTTTGGCTGAGTGTGAAGCAGAGGAGTAAGCATGGGATAGCTCATCTGCTTCATGGAACTGCCTCTGGAACTGCCATGTTAGGAAGACAAATACCTAAGGCATAGGACATGGTTTGTGATAAATTCCACACAAATGCCAGGCAAAACCTCTTTCTTTCTTAGTCTGCACACAGGGTTTGCTCTAAGCATCCCACCTGTGGGTGATGAGCAAACTTTACTGCCCCTTAAAAAAATATGGCGGGTGCATTCCTTCTCACCTTTTACAGATGGAGATGCTGATTGAAAGAGGTAGTTTCTATCTCTATTCCTAACACCCCTGCCCTAACTACACACAGATAGTGCAGGGATGAAGTTTTTGGATTGTGTTAAAGTGCCAGAAAATGAGGGTGGGGAGAAAAGGGAACACTTGTACACTGCTGGAGGGAGTGTAAAGCCATTGTGGGAAACAGTATGGAGGTTCCTCGAATCTTCAAAAATAGAATTACCATATGGTCCAGCCAAGGACTGAAGGAAACAAAAATCTGGGAAAATGAAGCAGAATAATTCGACAGTGATCAGAAAATGTTTGTATTTCTCAATATTCACATAGTTAATGTTCTGAGCTTTTTCTTTGTGTCCCAAATGGTTGTTGTCATAAGCCATTTTATTCAATCCTTAACAAAGAAAAGGACCATGTTCATCAGCATTTCTTTCTATCTGACTACCAATTTTATGCTGTCAGAAGGAAAGGTCTCTGAATAGTGTTACAACCTCTCTGAAATTGGGGTGATATGTTTCTGCCTAGATGAGGGATCAAGTCCCATGACCTCCACAAAGCAGATGACTGTGCCTATGTGCAGTCCTCAGTGGAGACCATCAGATAGCCAGCAAACGGCTTGGGGATTATTCCTGTTTTTTGCTTTGTTTTGTTTTGTTTTGTTTTCCCCAGTAGGTAGAATGTTTATAGAATACATACACAAAAAATTAACTGAGAATATGACTCATCCCTAGAAATTGTTGGGCAGTCACCAAGTTCCATGTTCATCTTAAATTGTCAATAAAACTGACTTGCATGTAGGATTGCTAAGAATATGAAAAGATCACATAAAGAAGAGGGTACCCATGACTTGGGTGAATGTGATAGCAGTGGCACCAAGCATTGACTAAGGAGACAGTTGTGGGATGGATGAGTCATCTGGGTGCAAAATGGTGGCATTCAGTTGGTCCAGGTGTGTTGGAGGAGGATAGAGGGGACAGGGCAAGACATGTGGGAACCTCTTCTTCCTCTGCATTGCTAGGACTTGTTGCTCACTTCTACCTTTGCCCCCACCACACATCTCCCACTTCTGCTCTACTTGAATTCAATCTCCAAAACGAATGGCCCCAAAGTTGAGCTTTTCACCTGTGTTCAAGTCTGAATTTAGAGCAGGCTGTTATTTCAACTCAAGCTGATAACAAATGTCTTGTCAACTTACATGTTAAATAGTAGTTATAGGAGTGTACCACCTATTTAAGATTCCAAAGAGGGAGGAATTTTGCTTTTAAAAATTATTCTAGAACATTGCAGTATTTGGGGAAAAAAAGAATATATATATTTGTTTCTTTTTCCAATTTAGTAGTCGTGCTTCACGGGTAGAATTTTAGAATTTTCAAATGAAAAATAAGATTACTGGTGTCTTCTAACTGCTCAGGGATCTGCTCTAAGTGCTGTGGATTGATTCAAAATGACATAAGACAGTGCACTTGTGTCCAGGCCCAAGGACATCCCTCTTAAGGAAGCTAATATTGTGCATTTCCTTGCAGCATCTCAGTTCACAGTGAGGTATGTATGGAACACAAAGGACTAAGGATTGTTGATTATTAGAGCAATTAGCCTTTTTTCCCAATCACTGGTTGCCCAGTGGTGGCATGCAGTGGCCCAGCCTGGTGCTCTCTGTGTCTCCTTGCCCTGTGGTCTGCTTCCTTTACAGAGTGGAGAGAACCATAGCAAGCCAGTGATGGTCTTTGATGAAGTCAAGATGGGGTTCTGGGGCAGCAGCCTACCTCCTTAAACAGCGCCAGCTCCCTCAAAAAGGAACAGGAGGAAGTATTCAAAAACATTTTCCTAATGTTTCTCAAGCTTGCCTCTAATGACATTGTCTGCTTGTTTCCAACGATTAATTTAAACACAGTAGTTTGTTTCCATATTATTACAGTGAAGATATTGAATATTCTTTATCTCTCCCTACACCTGGGGTGACATTAACAAGACTGGAATACGAGAATTTATTGAGCCATTTTTATTCCTACTAATAGCCCAGAAATTCCAATCAGCCTGTAGGATGCTGGTTACTTTCAGCATTAAACTTATGTTACTTTCAAGTCAGGGTTGGAGCATCACATGAGGGGAGGAGAAGAGAAAATTAGGGCAGAGAAGGAATAGGAAAAGAGGCCAGGGTGAAATGGAACAGCTTTACAAATGAGAATATTTGAGCTAAATATGAAAGGGTACATTTGTACCCATAGTTCATAATAATCACAAAATTTTCAAGGACATTTCTTTTGCTAAAGGTTCTGTTGCCCGAATAAGCACGGTTCACATTTTACTTGGTTTTAATGCAGCATTTGTTAGATTTATTAGGATGCTTTCATATTTTCTAAACCCACTTTTAAAAATGGTTTTTGGATCTCGTACACACACTCTATAGTGTGGTTGGGTATGTGCATGTATGACTGTAGGTATGTGTGTTCGTGTGTAGGTATGTGTATGCATGCATGGGTATCTGTGTGTAAGTTGGTGTGTATATGTGTAAATGCATGCATGTACATAAATGAGGGTGTAGGTGTGTAAGTGGGTGTGTCTGTGTGCATATGTGCACATGTGTTTATGCATATGCATGTTCCTTATTTGTGCTTGTGTGTATTTGCACGTGTGTTCATGCATATGTGAGTGTATTTGTGTAAGTAAGTGTGTTTGTGCATATGCGTGTGTCTGTAACTCTTTGTGACAAATGCGACAAATGTGACAGCTATTACAGAGGCAAAGTTTTCATGTTTGTGTTTTCAGAACACTGTAATGTCAACTTCCTGCACCATGCTGACTGGAGAAATTAAGTTGCAAAACACATGCTCTGAGTTATACATTGGACTAACAACATTCCACTTGTTGACAGCTCTTATTGAATTAAATGTCATTTTTTTTTCTTGTTCTATTGGTTAAGTGGCTTCAGAAAGGTACATTTTCATTCTAGAAACCATACTAATTTGAACAGCATTATAGTTCAGGTTTGGAAAATTTATAAATAGCTTTGTACTTAAAAGCTTTGTTGATATACTAAATTTATGTTTTCATTTACCTTTGTTGTTGTGTTGTTATTGTTATTGTTGGAGGCTTTATGTTAAGTGACACAGTTATTAGAGATAAAAATTTTTATGCCATAGCTGCTGAAACTAGAACCAGGAAAAGTGCCCTGGACAGAGGTTGTGAGCTAAGAGAATGTCTTCAATGTTGTGATGCCTGCTGATGAATGTTTGAGGAATGGATTTTATTTCTAGCTCCACAGCTAATTACTTTGGGTGGCTGAGACATTCTAATTTGTATTTATAAACCCAGAATGAATGAGTTGCAACTTAATTTTCCATAATTAATTGATTCTAAAATAATACATTGTGGGATGGAAAACAGTATGAGGCGAGGGGCAGTGTGTAGTTTTTTGAGCCCCATGTAAGATGGGGGGGTCTCTTCTTTCAGATCCAGACTGACTATGTCCCTTGGTAGAAGATTTTTGGAGTACAAGAAAAATTGAGCAAATACCACTGGATTTATTCATGTTCTGGTCTTTCTAAGAATTAACTTTTGCAGTGTTAAAATGGTATGTGTGTTTTCTCCCTCATTGATTTCTGCTCTTATTTCTATTAATTTTTCCTTCTTTCTTCTCCTGCCTTAGCTGTTCTCCTTTGTGTTTACAAAGATGGATCAGTGTAATCTACTGTGTTAACAGTCTAAGAAAAAACTAGATGATTATATGAACTGATGCAGAACAGCCATTTCACAATAATCAACAGCTGGTCTGTCAACAACTGGGAATACAAGGTAATATCTTCAAGCTGATGAACAAGATCTACAAAAAGACCTGCAGATAACATCATACTTAATGGTAAAAGGCTGAATATTTTCCCCATCTGATCAGGAACAGGGTGATGTCTGCCCTTACTACTCCCTGGGAGTACTCCGGGTGAGACTGTGAATTCCACTGTTGTGTTACTCAGAACATGAGAATTGTGTTTAATTTGCAGCAATGTCAATCCTGTGGCTGCAAGAAATAGGTATTTTTAAATGGGTTACGTGGAAACCCCTCTGGTTCTCAGGCTGTCATCTGAGAATTAAAAGACCTGAGCTTGTTCTTTTCTCTCTATAAAAATTTAATTACACTAAAAATTATTCATCCCACACTGCAGTCATCAACACTGCTGTACTAGTCAAGGGCAGCAGCCACTTGGGCTCCCAAAGTGTATATGTCACTTTGTGCTTTTTCATCATTCAACACACGTAATTAGTGTGGCCTGGTTAAATTCTATGCCCTGCATGCCATGGATTACTAGCACCTTGTCTTCCATGAGGCAGTAGCTCAGCACTGCACTGAGCCTGAAGACATGAGCAAGCTAATCCACGATCCCCTCTGTATGGGTCCATCTTCTGCAACTACTCTTGCTATCAAGTTGAGTGTTATCAGGAGAAAGAAACCACAGTTTTTTGACTTGGGAAACTATAAAGAAGTATTAAGCTGGTATAGGAGAGTAATTCTAGAGGTGGAAGAAGAACTTAAATGGTACTTTAGGGCTTATGGGAGAGGACCCAAGGAAGTACAAACTTGGAAAGGGAATCTGGAATTTGTTGAATAAGGTGCCATTATCCAAAGAATACATACAAATGGCTAACAGACACATGAAAAAATGTTCATCATCATTAGGCATCAGGGAGATTCAAATCAAAACCACACCGAGATACCACATTACAGCAGTTAGAATAGCCAAAATTAGCAAGACAGGAAACAACGTGTGTTGGAGAGGATGTGGAGAAAGGGGAATCCTCTTACACTGTTGGTGGGAATGCAAGTTGGTGCAGCCACTTTGTAAAACAGTGCGGCAATTCCTTAAGATATTAAAAATAGAGCTTCCCTATGATCCTGCAATTGCACTATTTGGTATTTACCCCAAAGATACAGACAGAGTGAAAAGAAGGACCAACTGTACCCCAATGTTCATAGCAGCAATGGCCACAATCACCAAACTGTGGAAAGAGCCAAGCTGCCCTTTAACAGATGAATGGATAAAGATGTGGTCCATATATACAATGGAGTACTATGCCTCCATCAGAAAAGATGAATACCCAACTTTTGTATCAAAATGGATGGGACTGGAGGAGATTATGCTAAGTGAAATAAGTCAAGCAGAGAGAGTCAATTATCATATGGTTTTGCTTATTTGTGGAGCATAAGAAATAACACAGAGGACATTGGGAAATGTAGAAGAGAAGTGAGTTGGGGGAAATCGAAGGGAGAGAAAAACAATGAGAGACTGTGGACTCTGAGAAACAAGCTGAGGGTGTTGGAGGGAGAGGGGTGGGTGGTTGGGTGAGCCTGGTGGTGGGTATTAAGGAGGGCACGTATTTCATGGAGCACTGGGTGTGGTGCATAAACAATGAATCTTGGAACACTGAAAAAAAAATACAAAAAAAAAAAGGTGTAGTTCCAGACCCCTAGATGGCAGAGGGGTTTGCAGGATCACCCCACATAGAGCTGGCCTCTAACCATGGGGAAAGCAGCAATAATTCTGGAGTCCCAGTGAGCTGAAGCTTGTAGACAGACACAACCAGGGAGATGGGGCACGACTGTAGGCACTATTAGAGTTAGGCTGGTGAAAGAGCATACAATAACTGGGAGGGGAAACCCCTTCCTCCTGCAATGTCTCTTTAGAGCACTCCAGAGCACTCTATTGCCAAAGCTTACCATCATTCCAACTGGGAAGGGAAGTATTTATTTATTTAGTTATATATTTTATTTATGTTTTTAACAGAGAAAGAGAGCACACAAGCAGGGTGACTCCCCACTGAGCAGGGAGCCTGATGCAGGGCTGGATCTGAGGACCCTGAGATCATGACCCAAGCCAAAGGCAGACACTAAACAGACTGGGCCACCCAGGTACCCCACGACTGTCATTGTGATGGATTTTATTTGTGTCTTCTTTTTTTATTTCTTCTTCTCTTTTTTCTTTTTCTTTTACTTTTTTTTTAACTCTCTCAGTCTCCTAAGGGTTTGTCAAACTTGTTAGTGTTTTCTAAGAACAAATTTTTGGTTTCATTGATTATTTTTCCTATTATTTTCTCTATTTTACTTATTCCTGCTCCAAACTTTATTATTTATTTCCATCTGCTAGCATTTTACAAAAATTAACATATAATGTATTATTTGTTTCAGGGTACAGGTCTGTGATTCATCAGTCTCATGCAATTCACAGCACTCACCATAGCACATATCCTCCCCAATGTCCATCCCCCAGCCACCCATTATTCCCACCCACCCCCCCTTCACTCCAGCAACTCTTAGTTTGTTTCCTGAGACCAAGAGTCTCTTAAGGTTTGTCTCCCTCTTTGGTTTTGTTTTGTTTCATTTTTCCCTACCTTCCCCTATGATCCTCTGTCTTATTTCTCAAATTCCTCAAATCAATGTGAGCATATGATAATTGTCCCTCTCTCACTGACTTATTTTGCTTAGCATAATACTCTCTAGTTCCATCCACATCATTGCAAATAGTAATATTTCATTTTTGGTGGCTGTATAATATCCCATTGTGTGTGTGTGTGTGTGTGTGTGTGTGCATGCGTGTGTGTACATATATATATATATAACATCTTCTTTACCCATTCATCTGTTGATGGACATCTAGGCTCTTTCCATAGTTTGGCTATTGTGGACATTGCTACTATAAACACCCAGGTGCACATGCCCCTTCGGATCACTACATTTGTTTCTTTAGAGTAAATACCCAGTAGTGCAATTTCTCGGTCATAAGGTAGCTCTATTTTCAATTTTGTTGAGGAACTTCGATGCTGTTTTCCAGAGTGGCTGCACCAGCTTGCATTCCCACCAATGGTGTAGGAGGGTTTCCCTTTCTCTGTGTCCTTGCCGACACTTGCCATTTCCTGACTTGTTAATTTTAGCAAGTGTGTGGTGTGTTTCCTTGATGCTGAGTGATGTTGAGCACTTTTTCATATTTCTGTTGGCCATCTGGATGTCTTCTTTGCCGAAATGTCTGTTCATGTCTTTTGCCCATTTCTTAATTGGATTACTTGTTCTGTGAGTGTTGAGTTTGTTAAGTTCTCTACGGATTTTGGATACTAGCCCTTTATCTAATACACCATTTGCAAATATCTTCTCCCATTCTGTCAGTTATCTTTTGGTTTTGTTTACTGTTTACTTTGCTGTGCAAAAGCTTTTGATCTTGATGAAGTCCCAAAAGTTCATTTTTGCCCTTGCTTCCCTTGCATTTGGCAATGTTTCTAGGAAGAAGTTGCTGTGGCTGAGGTTAGAGAGGTTGCTGTCTGTGTTCTCCTCAAGGATTTTGATGAATTCCTTCTCACATTGAGGTCTTTCATACATTTTGAGTCTATTTTTGTGGGTAGTGTAAGGAAATGGTCCAGTATCATTCTTCTGCATGTGGCTGTCCAATTTTCCCCATACCATTTGTTGAAGACACTGTCTTTTTTCCATTGGAGATTCTTTCCTGATTTGTCAAAAATCAGTTGACCTTAGAGGTGAAGCTCAATTTCTGGGCTCTCTATTCTGTTCCATTGATTGATGTGTCTGTTTTTGTGCCAGTACCATACTGTCTTGAGGATTACAGCTTTGCAATAGAGCTTGAAGTGCAGAATTGTGATGCCATTAGCTTTGCTTTTCTTTTTCAATACTCCTCTGGTTATTCGGGGTCTTTTCTGGTTCCCTATAAATTTTAGGATTATTTGTTCCCATTTCTTTGAGAAAGATTGATGGTATTTTGGTAGGGACTGCATTAAATGTGTAGATTTCTCTAGGTACCATAGACATTTTCACAATATTTGTTCTTCCAATGCATGAGTGTGGAACGTTTTCTATTTCTTTGCCTCCTCCTCAATTTCTTTCATGAGTATTTTATACTTTTCTGGGTACAGATTCTTTGCCTCTTTGGTAAGATTTATTCCTAGGTATTCTTATGGTTTTGGGTGTAATTGTAAATGAGATAAACTCCTTAGTTTCTCTTTCTTCTGTCTTGTTGTTGTTTAGAAATGCAACTGATTTCTGTGCACTGATTTTATTTCCTGACACCTTGCTGAATTCCTGTATGAGTTCTAATAGTTTTGGGGTGGAGTCTTTTGGGTTTTCCACATAAAGTATCATATCTGGGAAGAGTGAGAGGTTAACCTCTTTGCGGATTCAGATGTCTTTTATTTCTTTTTGTCTGATCGCTGAGGCTAGGACTTCTAGTACTATGTTGAATAGCAGTTGTGATAGTAGACATCCCTGCCATGCTCCTGACCTTAGGCAAAAAGCTCTCAGTTTTTCCCCATTGAGGATGATATTTGCTGTAGGTTTTTCAAAGATGGCTTTTATGATATTGAGGTATGTACCTTCTGTCCCTACAATGTGAAGAGCTTTGATCAAGAAAGGATGCTATACTTTGTCAAATGCTTTTACTGCATCTACTGAGAGTATCATATGGTTCTTGTTCTTTCTTTTATTAATGTGTTGTATCACATTGATTGATTTGTGGATGTTGAACCAGCCTAGCAGCCCAGCAATAAATACCACTTGGTTGTGGTAAATAATCCTTTTAATGTACTGTTGGAACCTACTGGCTAGTATTTTGGTGAGAATTTTGCATCCATGTTTATTAGGGATATTGGTCTGTAATTCTCTTTTTTAATGGGGTCTTTGTCTGGTTTTAGGATCAAGGTAATTCTGGCCTCATAAATTGAGTTTGGACGTTCTCCTTCCATTTATATTCTTTTTTTTTTTTTTTGGAACAGTTTCAGGAGAATGGACATTAATTCTCCTTTACATGTTTGGTAGAATTCCTCTGGGAAGCTGTCTGGCCCTGGGCTCTTGTTTGTTGGGAGATATTTGATTACTGATTCAATCTACTTATTGGTTATAGATCTGTTCGTGTTTTCTATTTCTTCCTGGATCAGTCTGGGTAGTTTATATGTCTCTAGAATGCATCCATTTCTTCCAGATGTCTAATTTTCTGGCATGTAGTTGCTCATACTATGTTCTTATAATTGTTTGTATATTGGTTGTGATCTCTCCTCTTTCATTCATGACTTTATTAATTTGGGTCCTTTCTCTCTTCTTTTTGATAGGTTTGGCCAGGGGTTTATCAATCTTATTAATTCTTCCAGCGAACCAGCTCCTAGTTTCATTGGTTTATTCTACTATTCTTTTGGTTTCTATTTCATTGGTTTCTGCTCTGATTTGTATTATGTCTCTTCTCCTGCTGGATTTAGGCTTTATTTGCTGTTCTTTCTCCAGCTCTTTCAGGTGTAGGGTTAGGTTGTGTATTTGAGACCTTTCTTGTTTCTTGAGAAAGCCTTGTATTGCTATATATTTTCTTCTTAGGACAACCTTTGCTGTGTCCCACAGATTTTGAACAGTTGTGTTTCCATTTTCATTTGTTTCCACAATTTTTAAAAATACTTCTTTATTTTTTTAAAGATTTTATTTATTTATTTGACAGAGATAGATAGATCACAAGTAGGCAGAGAAGCAGGCAGGGGTTGGGGTGGGAAAGCAGGCTCCCTGCCAAGCAGAGAGCCTGATTCGGGGCTTGATCCCAGGACCCTGGGATCATGACCTAAGCTGAAAGCAGAGGCATAACACACTGAGCCACCCAGGTGCCCCTAATACTTCTTTAATTTACTGGCTGACCCATTCATTCTTTAGTAGGATGCTCTTTGGCCTCCATGTATTTGGGTGCTTTCTAATTTCCCTCTTGTGATTGAGTTCAAGTTTCAAAGCATTGTGGTCTGAAATTATGCAGGGAATGATCCCAATGTTTTGGTACTGGTTAAGACCTGCTTTGTGACCCAGGATGTGATCTATTCTGGAGAATGTTCCATGTGCATTAGAGAAGAACGTGCATTCTGTTGCTTTAGGATAGAATGTTCTGAATATATCTGTGATGTCCATCTGGTCCAGTGTGGCATTTAAAGCCTTTATTTCCTTGTTGATCTTTTGTGTAGATGATCTGTCCATTGCAGTGTGGGGGGTGTTAACATCCCCTACTAGTATTGTATTATTGTGAATGTGTTTCTTTGATTATTTGATTATCTGTGAATGTATTTCTTTGCTGTTAATTGGCTTATATAATTGGCTGCTCCAATGTTAGGGACATAGATATTTAGAATTGTTAGAACTTCTTCTTGGACAGACCCTTTAAGCATGATATAGTGTCCTTCCTCATCTCTTACAGTCTTTGGTTTAAAATCTAATTTGTCTGACATGAAAGATTGCCACCTCAGATTTCTTTTGATGTCCACTGGCATGGGAAATGGTTTTTGACCCCTTCACTTTAAATCTGGAAGTGTCTTTGGGTAAAAAATGAGTTTCTTGCAGACAGCATATTGATGGGTCTTGGTTTTTTATCCATTCTGATACCCTGTGTCTTTTGATTAAGCATTTAGCCATTTACATTCAGGGTAACTATTGAAAAATATGAACTTAGTGTCATTGTATTGCCTGTAAAGTGACTGTTACTGTGTATGGTCTCTGTTCCCTTCTGGTCTGTTTCTTTTAGGCTCTCTCTTTGTTTTGAGGATCCCTTTGAATATTTCCTGTAGGGCTGGTTTGATGTTTGCAAATTCTTTTAGTTTTTATTTGTCCTGGAAGCTCTTTTTCTCTTCTCCTGTTTTCAATGAAATCCTAACTCGGTATAGTATTCTTGGCGGCACATTTTTCTCATGTAGTCCTCTGAATATACCATGCCAGTCTTTCCGGGCCTGCCAGTGCTCTGTTAATAGGTCTGCTGCCAATCTCATATTTCTACCATTTTGGTTACAGACCTCACGTACTTAGCTGCTTTCAAGATTTTCTCTTTGTCTTTGAGACTTGTAAGTTTTTCTACTAGATGAGATGGTATTGATCTATTTTTATTGATTTTGAAGGGGATTCTCTGTGCCTCTTGGATTTTGTTGCCTGATTCCTTCCCTCAAATAGGGAAGTTCTCCACTATAATTTGCTACAATATACCTTCTGCCCCCCTCTCTCTTTCTCCTTCTTCTGGGATCCCAATTATTCTACTTTTATTTCATCTTATGGCATCATTTATCTCTTGAATTCTCCCCTCATGATCCAGTAGTTGTTTGTCTCTCTTTTGCTCAGCTTCTTTATTCTCCATCATTTGTTCTTCTATATCACTAATTCTCTCTTCTGCCTCATTTATCCTAGCAGTAAAAGCCTCCATATTTTATTGTACCTCATTAATAGCTTTTTTAATTTCAACTTGTCTTGATTTCAGTTTTTTAATTTCTCCAGAAAGGGATTCTTTAGTATCTTCTATGTTTTTTTCAAGCTCAGCTAGTATCTTTATAGTCGCCATTGTGAACTCTAGTTCCAACATCTTACTAATGTCTGTATCGATTAGGTCCCTGACAGTTGGTATTGTCTCTTGTTCTTTTTTTTTTAAGGTGAGTTTTTCTGTTTTGTCATTTTTTCCAGAGAAGAATAGATGAATGAGATAATGAAATTCTAAAAGGGTAAAAACAATCCAGGAAAAATATAAACTAAATGAATCAGAAGAGACCTGCAACTGTTGGAAAATAGGGGGAAAAATATGATCAGGGTGGTGAATAGAACAAAGCCACATACCAGATTTTGGGTGTATTTTGGTCTGTTAGATGTAACTGCCTCCCAAAATTTTAAAAAAAGAAAAACATATAAATATAAATATAAATATAAATATAAATATAAATATAAATATATATACACAAAAAAGGGTAAATACAATGAAGGAATGGAATATAACTGTAAATATAAAATTTAAAAAGATTTTTAAAAATGAATTGATAAGAAGTTGGTTCAAAAAAGAAAGATAAAATAATTTTAAAAAGGGAGAGAAAGTGATCATGTATGGTACTAGAACAAAATGATACACTAGAGTTAGGGTATATTTTGGTCTGTTAGAAGAAACCTTATCCCAAAAGAAAGAAAAACATATCTATATCATCTATATCTATATCTATATCTATATCTATATCTATCTATATCTGTATCTACAAAAATACAAAAAATAAGGTTAAATACAATGAAGGGATAGAATATGACTGCAAAAACGAAAAATAAAAAAGATTTTTTAAAATGGTATTATTGATAAGATGTTGGTTAAAATAAGAAAGAGGAAAAATGTTTTAAAAAGAAAAAGAAAACATAAAGAAAATTTTTAAAAATTAACTTTGAAAGACTAAAGGATTATGGGGAAAAAGACATGAATTCTATGTGTTACCTTCCCCTTGGTCTGAATTTCTGCAGTTCTCATTTTGGTCAGTGAACTTGGTCTTGGCTGGATGTTCTTGCTGATCTTCTGGGGTAGGGGACTATGCTGTGATTCTCAAATGTCTTTGCCTGAGGTGGAATTGCACCACCCTTACCAGGGGCTGGGCTAAGTAATCTGCTCTGGTTCACTCTGGGGAGCTTTTGTTCCCTGAGCACTTTCTGTACCACTTTGGAGGATGGGAATGAAAATGGTGGTCACCCAGTCTTTGGCTGGAGGAGCCGAGAGCTTGGGGCCCCACTCCTCAGTGCACCCTCAGAGAAAAGCCATCAATCCCTCCCATCTCCCTGGTCTCTGGCTGCACACTGAGCTCACCCAGCCTGTGACCGAGTGTTTCTCTCTCTGGCGCATGGCCTGTTTGGAGTCTCCAAACCCAGGAGATTCCCGTTTGGAGTCTCCAAACCCAGGAGATTCCTGTTGCACCATTCCTGCACTGCTCATCCCAGAGAAAGAAGGAAGAAGTTTTTCTGGATCTGCCACTTGCAGGGTTCCTGCTCAAAGAGCAGTGACCTGACTGTCCTGGGATCATGGTTTATGGCAACCCCAGCTGAGACCCCAATGTTCGGCTCCATCTCTGCTGCCAGCTTCCCTGCTCCAAACCTGGGAGCTCTGCCACACTCAGATACCCCCAGTCTTCTGTGACCCCCATGGGTCCTGAGACCACACTGTCCCCGCGATAATTCCACCCCCTGCTTAGTCATTGGAGCGATGTCCCTCTGCAGAGCAGACTTCTAAAATTTCTGATTTCATGCTCCACTGCTCCACTGCTTGCCGGTACCTCGCTGACAGAGACTCCCTCCCCCCTCCATGGTCTTTCCTCTTGAATATCACCTTAGAGTCCCTTCTCGGAATGTCCTACCTTCCAGTAAGTGGTCACTTTTCTGTTCCTAGAGTTGCTGCTCTTCTTCTCTTCAATCTCCTGTTGACTTTGTAGGTGTTCAGAATGATTTGATAACTATCTAGCTGAGTTCTTGGGAGCAAAACAAATTTGGGTCCCCTACTCCTCCAAAATCTTGCTCCTCCACCTCCACCTGCTAGCTCTGAGTTTAGCTTGCTTTTCCATATCTAATTCCTTATGTTGTGAAGTTGTGTTATTGATTGGAGACCTTATTTCTTTTTTAATACAGGCATTTACACCTATAGATTTCCTTCTGAGAACTTCTTCTGTCACAGCCCTTAAGTTTTGGTAAGTTGTGTTTTCATTTTCATTGATCTATAAATGTTTTCTAATTATCCTTGTGATTGCTTCTCTAGGAGTGTATTCTTGAATTTCCACATATTGATGGCTTTTCTTCTTTTCTGTATTTTAACCTTCATCCTGTTGTGGTTGGAGGAGATACTTTGTATGATAGCTGCCTTTTAAAATCTATTGAGACTTGTTTTATGGTTTAACATGTGATGTGTTCCATGGAATGTCCCATGTACGCTTAAAAGGGATCCTCTTTTCTGCTGCTGTTGGGTAGACTATTCTGTATATCTTTTTTTAATCTAGTTGATTTATTGTGTTGCTTATGTCTTTTACTTTCTTAATTTTTCTTATATATGATGATCAGTCCATTATTGAAACCATTATTGTAAAACTTCTGATATTCCTCCCTTTCATGTTATTATTGTTTTTTTTTTTTTGCTTCATTTTTGAGTTTTTCATATCTGAGGTTTTGTTATCAGGTGCATAAATGTTTATAACTTTTATTTTCCTTGAACTATTCTACCTTTCATAAATGTATAATTTACTTCTTTGCCTCTTTTAAACTTTTAAGAATGGAAATCTATTTTGGTTGAAATTAGTAGATCCACTGAACCTCCATTTTGGTCACTATTTGTGTTGACTATATTTTCCCATCCTTTTAGTTTCAATCTATTTTTTAATTTTTTATTTCTTTTCAGCGTAACAGTATTCATTGTTTTTTGCACCACACCCAGTACTCCATGCAATCCGTTCCCTCTCTAATATCAACCACCTGGTTCCCCAAACCTCCCACCCCCCCGCCCCTTCAAAACCCTCAGATTGTTTTTCAGAGTCCATAGTCTCTCATGGTTTACCTCCCCTTCCAATTTCCCTCAACTCCCTTCTCCTCTCCATCTATTTTTGTCTTAGAAATGATGTGAGTTTCTGTTAGACAGCATATGGTTGGATCATGTGGTTTTATCCATTCTGCCAGTCTCCTATTTTTTGATTGAAGAGTGTAATCTATTTACACTTAATCACTCATAAGGAGGGCATTATCTCTGCCATTTTCTGACAAACAAATGTTTTCCACCGCTTGTAGTCTTTTTATTCCTGATTTTTCTCCATTACTGTCTTCTTTTTAGTAATTGAGTGTGTGTGTGTGTGTGTGTGTGTGTGTGTGTGTATGGTGAAATACTTTGATTCTCTTCTCAATTCCTTATATGTATACTGTATACATAATTTCTTGGTAGTTACTATGAGTGTTACATTTAATATCCTAAAAGTTTTAATAATATAATTTGAATTGATGCCAACTTCCTTCCATAGCATACAAAACTCCTCCCCTATACAGCTCCACCCTCGCTTTCTGTTACTATTGTCATAGATTACATCTTTATACATTGTGTGCTGCAAAATATAAATTAGTGATTATTTTATGTACATTTGTCTTTTTTACGCTGAAGGAAATAGAAAGTTGGCTTATATTATAATCCAACATTATAATAATAATCGCTTTTCCAATGCCCATGTCTTACCTTTACCCTTTTTCTTTATATGGCTTCCAGTTACTATTTTCCTTTCTTTTCAACTTGAGGGACTATTTTTAGCATGTCTTGCAGGGAAGGTGTAGTGGTAATGAACTCCCTTAGCATTTTAAAATCTGAGAGTGCCATTTCTTCATAATTTTTGATAGACAGTTTTGCTGGATATAAAGCTGTCTGTTGACAGTTTTGTTTGTCTTTGTTTTTTTTCTTCCTTTAAGCATATTGGGTAGAGCAAATCACCTAATTCTGGCCTCCAAGATTTCTTTCTTTTTTTTTTTTTTTTAATGGTAGTGCTCATTTATTTATTTATTTTTAATTTAATTTAATTTCTTTTCAGTGTAACAGAATTCATTGTTTATGCACCACACCCAGTGCTCTATGCAATATGTGCCCTCCATAATACCCACCACCAGGCTCTCCCAACCTCCCACCCCCCACCCCTTCAAAACCCTCAGATTGTTTTTCAGAGTCCATAGTCTCTCATGGTTCCTCTCCCCTCCAATTTCTCTCAACTTCCTTCTCCTCTCTGTCTCCCCATGTCCTCCGTGTTATTTCTTATGCCCCACAAATGAGAAATTGACTGATAATCTTGTTGGATATCTCCTGTGTGTGATGAGTCACTTCTTCCTTGTTGCTTTTAAGATAATTTCTTTGGCTTTATCTTTCAATATTTTGTTTACAATGTGTTGTTGGGCGAGTATCTTTGTTTTATTCAACTTAGAGTTTGTTGAACTTCTTGAATGTGTAGATTAATTTATTATAACTTCAATCCTTTAAATTTGGGAAGTCTTTTGACATTATTTCTTCAAATTATTTTCTGTTTCCCCCCTTTAAAATATTTATTTATTTATTTATTTATTTATTTATTTATTTGAGTGAAAAAAAAAACAGAGAAAAAGAGAGAAAGAGTGCAAGCATGGGGGGAAGGCAGAGGAAGAGAGAGAAGCAAACTCCCTACTGAGCAGGGAGCCCAGCAAGGGGCTTGATCCCAGGACCTCAAGAGCATGACCCGAGCTGAAGGCAGACACTTAACCAACTGAGCCACCCAAGCACCACTCTGCTCCTTTCTATCCCTCTTCTCCTGATGGCATTCCCACAATGCCTATGTTGGTCCACTTGATAGTGTTTTAGAGGTCCCTTAGACACTGTTCAATTTTTTTCATTCTTTTTTTCTTTCTGTTCTGCAGACTTGATAATTTCAATTCTTTAAGCCTACCAACTTTTTCTTCTGCATGCACAAATCTGTTTTTGAATCCCTTTGATGTATTTTTCATTTCAGTTATTATACTTTTCGGCTTTAGACTTTTTTGTTTTTTTTTTTTAAGATTTTATTTATTTATTTGACAGAGAGAGATCACAAGTAGGCAGGGAGGCAGGCAGAGAAAGAGGAGGAAGCAGGCTCTCCACGGAGCAGAGAGCCTGATGTGGGGCTCAATCCCAGGACCCTGGGATCATGACCTGAGCCGAAGGCAGAGGCTTTAACCGAGCCTCCCAGGCACCCCTTTTTTGGGTCTTTTTAAAAATAAATTTATCTTTTTATTGATATTTTTTCCACATATTATTTTCCTCTTTGTCTATGTCTTCATTTATCTTTTGAGCATCTTTAAGGCAGCTGTCCTAAAGACTTTGTCCAATAAGCCTGACACCTGGGCTTCCTCAGGTTCATTTTCTGTTGACTTAATTTGCTTCTCTGGATCAGCTATACTTTCCTGTTTCTTTGTACGCCTTGCTATTTTTTTATTGAAAATTGGAATTTTGAATCTTATTTTGTGGAAACTGGAAATAAGATTCCCCCCTTTAACCAAGGTTTGGTGCTTTTTTATGTTATAAGATACCTCTGTGCTGAGGTGTTTTTTCTGAACTGCATCTTTCCTTGGTTTAGTGTGTGGCCTTCTAAATTCCCCCTTATACACAGTTGTTTTAATAAAAAAAAAAAAAACAGATGTGACTCTTTCAAATCTCCCAGAAGTCACTTCAGCTGTGGAAATCGGAGTATTGGTGGCCAGCCTCCCTGTCTCCATCTCATCAATCCAAGCAATAACTCCTAATAAGAATCTAAGTCCCTAATATTTGGATGACAACATTATCATTGGCAACACTGGTCCCGTAAGCTTCCTCAGAAACATGAGTCATATTCTTTACAACTGCCTGATATGGGGCTGGGTAGCTGCCACTACCTTCATGCCTTAAATAAATCAAGTTAACCAAAATTTCCCAAGCAAGCTATCCCCTGGACATTTCAAGTTATCAAAGAAACTACAGAGTTCCAAAGTGTTTTCTTCAGATGGTTTCTGCTAGTACAATTGTTGTCCAGGTGGAGAGATGGATGCTTGGGGCTTCCAGCACCAATGTCTTCACTCCCATGAGGATTGATCTTAACAGCGAAGCGTAATTACTTGTTTAACCTTATTGGTTTCCATGCATTGGGTATTCCAATTTTCTAATTGGATATTTCTAATTTTTAAGTTTTTCATTAAACTTAAAGTGTCTATGACCTGTTCTATTGACTAGCTGGAAAATATGACTTAAAAAAAAACTAGACATTTTGATTAATCAGAAAATTACATTGCGCTCATACCCTAGTCAATCAAACATCCATATGTCACTCTAGTAGCACATTGTAGGGTAAGTGAAATAACTTTTCTTTGCCATTACTGATTATTGCAGAGTGTGAAATAATTATAAAAGTATAAAGGCCCTTAAGGAGAGCAATTTACCTGTTCTTGGCATTCATATATAGCAGTAGAAACAGTGCCTTCTGGAAACAATCAGCTCAAGCTACTTCACATTTTTGGAGAGTATCATCATGGCAAAAGAAAAAAAAGGTAATTATAGATAGGTTTCAGTGTGAAAAAATTATAAATTTACCTTTTATAGCTCTGGGTTTGGTGATATAATTTTACCTAAGGGCATGACTTAACAAAGATGGATTGAGAAAGGAAATGCCATTGACTTCTGAAGCTGTGCACTTTGTGGGGTATAGTTTTATAATGAAGGCCCTAGACATTTACAAAACTTCTAAAAGAAGCTTCCTTAATGTATATGTGTGTTTTTAAAATTTATCCTGGATTAGGATTATAAGACTTGATGGGGCCTAGAAACATTAAAAGGGGATATGAGGATATATGCCAAATAAACAAGGACTGTCTGAATGCCTAATTACATATTAGTCCATTTATTAGCAATATAGGTCTCCAGGAAACTAGGCATCTGGAAACCTATCCCCTGAGAGCAAACAATCCTGAGTTTGAAATTCAAATCTCTCAGAATGGAAGGTGGTTATCCTCAAGAAATTTAGCATCTTATCACTAAACTTGAAAGGCTGGATTATAGCACAGCCCAGCTACTTATCAACTGCATTATTTCTCTCCTTCCCAGGCCCTGGTAAACTCACCCATGGAATTGGGGAGTTAGACTAGATATCCCTAAAGTCCATCCGAAATGCCCCTCCTCTGGTCTCACACATTGCAGTCATTGAGTGAAACTTCCTGCTTCCACAGGTGTTCCTTATTGAGTCTCCTTCTACAGCTGTGGCCAAGCTAGCTCCCTGGAGAGGGCTCCAGGCAGAGTAGAAGAGTCTGGATTCATCACGTATGCCTCTTTGAACACCAGTGCTAGTCTTCTTGACCTCTCCAACTAATTTTTCTAGCAAGTTAGATCTCACTTCCATATGTCACTGCACATCCTTCAGTTCTCATATTTTCAGCAAATCTTAGTCCCATTAAGTTCTGAGACCATGTTTCACAATCCTCATCTTTTGTTCTTGTTCCTCTAGAGCTACAGCTATTCATGAATGTTCCTATTATAATATGTCTACCCTCATTATATAGTCTAATTACTGATCAGTATGATGGGACTTGCTGTGTTCCTCCAATGGTTACACATGTTTTTCTTCCTTAATATTTCTATGATTTTTTAAATTAAAGCACATATTTCATCTAGTGTTTTCTCCTTTAGTTCTCTTAAAATATTGATGCTATCACTTATAATTAATAATTACTTGGGAGGGATGAAAAAATTTGATAAATTCCTCTGATATTTTCACATTTCTAATAATGTGCTAAAAGGTAAATTATGCTATTTGTTATGCTCCACAAATAAGTGAAACCATATGATAATTGACTCTCTCTGCAAATAGCCTGGAGGACAAGGGGAGTTAGGAGAAAGGAGTTGAGGGAAATTGGAAGGGGAGGTGAACCATGAGAGACTATGGACTCTGAAAAACAATCTGAAGGTTTTGAAGCGGAAGGGGGTGGGAGGTTGGGGGAACCAGGTGGTAGGTATTGGAGAGGGCACGGATTGCATGGAGCACTGGGTGTGGTGCAAAAACAATGAATACTGTTACGCTGAAAATAAATTTTAAAAAATTAAAAAATAAAAGTCTATGTAATTTTAAAAAAAGGTAAATTATGTAAAGTACAACTATCTTCCCATAGTCAGTCCTAAGGGAGTGGCTTTTATTTTGGATCTATACTGGAATTTTAATTTCTTAATAAACTCAAGCCAATGGTTCTCTCCTGTGATGCATAAGTTCACAGTTTTGTAATTATTATTTTAGTTATGATGGTTCCAGGAAAATGCTATTTGATGCTGATTCTTCACTTCGGTTCAGCCACTAATGGGTCATGAGCTCTGTGGTTCCAGAACTTCCATCAGCTCTTGATAACCAGACTCTGATTTTCTTAGTATTGTGATTGTTGTCATGTTTATCATGTTCTCAGCCTCTGCTTCAGAATGGCATGTGTGCAAATTTTTATGTATTTCTAACTTTGAGTTTTGCTTAACATACCAGCATGTTTAGATATTTTTTTAAAGAAGACATATTAATATCTATTCCCTGTCATCCTCTTTCCTCTCTCCTTTGCTTTTCCCACCTCAACATGCAAACATTATTTTATTGGAGACATTGAACAATTTCTTATATATTTATTATAATTTCTTGTTTCTCAATATGAAATTGGATTGAAGAAGTTTTCATTGTAGTTTAGAAACAAAAATCAGAACCAAAACTTTTACACTGGTAGGAAAACTTGCTTATGAGAGAGTTCATAGCATTAATAGGGTTTAACAAAAGGAATGGTTAAGTCTCAATTTTATGTGTGTGCTTACATAATGAATTGTATTGGGAGTCTTGCCACAAGAACTTCCACAATTAGGTCAATCCAAATGTACTATGTCACTGTCTCTGTATGAGCCATCCTTTCATTCCCATTAGCTTCTTTCTGGTGTTCCTTGCAAAAGATAAATCCTTATAAATGGCACACAGCTCTAGACCCTGACTTAACCACACTTGCTCTTCAGATAATGATTGAGAAATAGCCAAAACAACACATTAATGGTACATTATAATCTCTAGTTGAGTTTTTGAAATCACAAAAACATCTGGCTTTTTGAAGTCATGATACTTCACCTGATTTTCTGCTCACTTATTCTATCATTTATTAAGTGAAGAGTATTGAAGTCCCCTACTGTGGTATTTATGTGTTTCTTTTTTCATATTGATTAGCTTTCACCTCATGTATTTGAAACTTTTTTCTAGGGGCATTCTCATTTAGGATTGCTATATATTCTTGGAGAATGGACGACTTTGTCGTTATGAGAATACTCAAATATATATATATATATATATATATATATATATATATATATATATATATGGTATATACACATATAATATAGGTATAAACTACTTTATCCACTCATTTGTTGGGAAAACTTAGGTTGTTTCCACATCCTGGCTGTTGTGAACAAGGCTTCCATGAACAGAACAGTATCTCTATAGTACACTAGCTTTTCAAAAGAGTATTTTTATTTTCTTCAAATAGACACCCCACAGTGCAATTCCTGGATCATATGGCCATTTATTTTTTAGTTTTTGAGGAACCCCCACACCATATCTCATAGTGCCTGCACCAATTCACATTCCCACCAGCAGTGCAGCAGGTTTTCCTTTCTCCACATCCTCACCAGCATGTTATTTCTTGTGTTTTTGATACTAGTCATTCTGACAGGTGAGGAGACACTTCATTATAGTTTTGGTTTTTCTTCCCTTATGAGTGATGTTGAGCATCTTTTCAAGCGCCTCTTGGCCTCCTGTATTTCTTTGGAAAGATATCTATTTAGGTCCTCTGCTCATTTTAAATCATATTTTGGATGTTATTGTTCTTATTGAGTTCTATGAATGTTTCAGAAATTTATTTTTTATATTAATTCCTTATCAGACATATGATTTGTAGCTATCTTCTTCCATATCATGAGGCTGTTTTTCTTTTTGTTGATGTTTTCCTTTGCTGCACAGAAACATTTCAGTTTGATGTGGTCACTTTTGTTTATTTTGGCTTTTGTTGCCCTTGCCTTTGGAGTCAGATCCAAAAAAAAAAAAAAAAAAAAAAAAAAAAACTACACGACGAGGATACTACTGTCTATGCTTTATTCTAAGAGTTTTATGGTTTTAGGCTTTACATTCAAGTTTTTTAAAATACATTTTTAGTTGATTTTTGTATATGGTGTAAGATAGGAATCAGGTTTCTGTCCTTTGTATGTAGCTGTCCAGTTTTACAGTCTTTTAATAAAGAGACTGTTCTTTCCCCATTGTATGTCCTTGACTCCTTTGTCATAAATTGACCATGTATGTGTGGGTTTATTTGTGGGGTATCTATTATGTTCTGTTCATATCTGGGTCTGTTTTTATGCCCATACAATACTATCGTGATTATTATAGCTTTGTTGTATAATTTGAAATCATGGAGTGGGATACCTGCAGCTTTGTCCCTCTTTTTTCAAAATTGCTTTGGTTGCTAGGAGTGTTTCATGGCTCCATACAAATTTTAATCTAGTTCTGTTAAAAAAAAAAAAAACAACAGCATTGTAATTTTGACAGGGATTGCCTTGCATCTGTAGATTTTTTTGGGTAGTATGGTCATTTTTACAATATTAATTCTCTCAACTCATGAGAATGGAATATTAATTCTCTCAACTCATGAGAATGGAATATAAATAAATACCATTTATATGTGTCATCTCCAGTTTCTTTCATTGGTGTCTTACAGTTTTCAGTGTGCATGTCTTTAACTTCCTTAATTAAATTTATTCCTAGGTATTTTACTCTTTTTGATATACTTATAAATCCTTGGTCCTGGACGTTTGGTTTTTGGAAAGTATTGATTACCAATTCAATCTCCTTGCCAGTAATCAAACTGTTCAGAATTTCTATTTCTTATGATTCAGACTGTATGTTTCTAGGAATGTATCCATTTCTTCTAGGCTGTCCAGTTTCTTGGCTTCTCTTTTTTCTTAGTCGTCTCTTATTATCTTTTGTATTTTTCATGACATTAGTTATGACTTCTTGCCTGTTATTTGTATTTTATCTATTTGAACCCTCTCTTTTTCTTGGCTAGTCTACCTAAAGGTTTGTCAATTTTCTTTATCTTTACAAAGAACCAACTCTAAGTTTTATTGATTTTTTTTTGTATTGCCTTTATAGTCTGTATTTTATTTGTTTCTGCTTTGATCTTTATTATTTCCCCTCTTCTAACTTTGAGGCTTGTTTGTTCCTTGTTTTTCTTTTTCTCTAGTTCCTTTAGCTATAAAATTAAATTGCTTGATTGAGATTTTTCTTGATTTTTGAGGTAGGCTTGGGTATTTTTGTTTTTGTTTTTTTCTTTTTTTTTTAAATTTTTTAAATTTCTTTTCAGCATAACAGTATTCATTGTTTTTGCACCACACCCAGTGCTCCATGCAATCTGTGCCCTCCCTAATACCAAACACCTGGTTCCCCCAACCTCCCACCTCCCGCCCCTTCAAAACCCTCAGATTGTTTTTCAGAGTCCATAGTCTCTCATGGTTCATCTCCCCTTCCAATTTCCCTCAACTCCCTTCTCCTCTCCATCTCCCCTTGTCCTCCATGCTATTTGTTATGCTCCACAAATAAGTGAAACCATATGATAATTGGCTCTCTCTGCTTGACTTATTTTACTCAGCATAATCTCTTCCAGTCCCGTCCATGTTGATACAAAAGTTGGGTATTCATCCTTTCTGATGGAGGCATAATACTCCATAGTGTATATGGACCACATCTTCCTTATCCATTCATCTGTTGAAGGGCATCTTGGCTCTTTCCACAGTTTGGCAACCGTGGCCATTGCTGCTATGAACATTGGGGTACAGATGGCCCTTCTTTTCACTACATCTGTATCTTTGGGGTAAATACCCAGTAGTGCCATTGCAGGGTCCTAGGGAAGCTCTATTTTTAATTTCTTGAGGAATCTCCACACTGTTCTCCAAAGTGGCTGCACCAACTTGCACTCTCACCAACAGTGTAAGAGGGTTCCCCTTTCTCCACATCCTCTCCAACACATGTTGTTTTCTATCTTGCTAATTTTGGCCATTCTAATTGGTGTAAGGTGGTATCTCAATGTGGTTTTAATTTGAATCTCCCTGATGGCTAGTGATGATGAACATTTTTTCATGTGTCTGGTAGCCATTTGTATGTCTTCATTGGAGAAGTGTCTGTTCATATCTTCTGCCCATTTTTTTATATGATTGTCTGTTTTGTGTGTGTTGAGTTTGAGGAGTTCTTTATAGATTCTGGATATCAACCTTTTGTCTCTACTGTCATTTGCAAATATAGCCATTTGTATGTCTTCATTGGAGAATTGTCTGTTCATATCTTCTGCCCATTTTTTTATATGATTGTCTGTTTTGTGTGTGCTGAGTTTGAGGAGTTCTTTATAGATCCTGGATATCAACCTTTTGTCTGTACTGTCATTTGCAAATATGTTCTCGCATTCTGTGGGTTACCTCTTTGTTTTGTTGACTGTGCAGAAGCTTTTGATCTTGATGAAGTCCCAAAAGTTCATTTTCGCTTTTGTTTCCTTTGCCTTTGGAGACATATATTGAAAGAAGTTGCTGTGGCTGATATCAAAGAGGCTTGGGTTGTTACAAAATTCCCTCTTATAACTGTTTTTCCTGCATCTCATAGATTTTGATGTCTCATTTCGATTTTTCCTAAAGTTTTTATTTTGAAGATTTTATTTATTTATTTATTTGAGAAATAGAATGCGTTTGAGTGCACAAGTGGGGAAGGGGCAGAGGGAGAGTGAGGAGGGAGCCTGATGTGGGGCTCGATCTCAGGACCCCAAGATCATGACTTGAGCCAGAGGCAGATGCTTAACTGGCTGAGACACCAGGTGCCCCTGATAGGTCTCATTTCTATTTTCATTTGTCTCTAGGTATTTCTTCATTTCTCTTTTGACTTCTCCAATTGCCAATTGGTTGTCCAATAGCATGTTTAATTTCCACATATTAATAATTTTTCCAGTTTTCTTTCTGTAATTGAGTTCTAATTTCATACTGCTGTGGTTGGAAATGATGCTTGATATGATTTCAGTCTTCTTGAATATACTGAGACTCGTTTTGTGGCCTAACATGTGATGCATCTTGAAGAATGTCCCATATGCACCTGAGAAGAGTATGTGTTCTGCTACTTTCAGATAGAAAGTCCTATGCATGTCTTTTAAGTCCATGTGGTCTAATGTGTTGTTTAAGACTGGTGTTTCCCTATGTATTTCCTAATTGGATGATCTATCCATTGATGTAAGGGGGGGGCGGGGTCAAGTTGCCTAATTGTATTGTAGTATATTGTATTTTCTTGTGTCAGTTTCTCCCTTCAGGTCTGTTAATATTTGCTTTCTGTCCTGTAGTGCTCTCACATTTTGTACACATGTATTTATAAATGTTGCATCTTCTTGCTGGATTGGCCACTTTGTCATTATGTAATGCCCCTCTTTGTCTATTGTTACAGCCTTTATTTTAAAGTCTATTTTGTCTGAGTCTAACTACAACAGCTTGTCTTGGTTTTCACTTACAGGAAATGTCTTTTCATGGGTGCATGCACCCTCATTTTGAAGTGGATCTCTTGTAGGCAGCACATAGATGAGGCATCTGACCTTGGCATGGCTGCAGCACAGGGGGATAGGATGCTTTCCTGGATGGCTCTGGTCTAGCTGCCATATGAGGTAGAGCTGGGATTCTCCTGGCTGGCTTCAGTGTGCTGTGTTATGTGTGTGGCAGGGTGTGCCCAGTGGCACTAGTAGGTCAGAATGCCAACATGTTACCTGCCAACACCAGCATTAATAGGTAGATTGGGACTACAACAGTGGTGTCCACCAGCACTTTCATTCCCGGAAAGAGTCACAACAGGCCTCTGTCTTGCTGGAAGTCACTTTAAGATTAGTAGGTGAGTCTCTTCCACATATGGTCTAGTTTCTTTCAAAATGATGCTTTTATGCTCAGTCCCAGGCTGAGTGAATCTGTATGTGAGTCCTTTAAGAATGAATAGTCTATTCCCTACAGTTCTGTGGATGTCCTGGACATACTCCCCATCGGCTTTGAAAGCCAAGTGTCTTTCCTATGTATGTATGTTCAGTTAACCACTGTATAGTACACCATTATTTTTTGATATAGTGTTCAATGGTTCATTAGTTATGAATAACACCCAGCCCTTCATGGAACACTACATGCAGTACTGTATGGTAACTAACATAATATAATAGAAAAGTTTAAAAAAATCAGGCAAGAAACAAACAAACAAACAAACACCCAGTGCTCATCACAACACATGCCCTTTTTAGTACCTATCACTCTGAAAGCCAAGTGTTTTGGAGGCTTATTTCTCTGGTTCAGTGCCCAGGGATTGGGGTGCCTGATATAGAAGACAAGTTCCTTGCCCCTCAGGAAGAGTTCGATATCTTTGAGATCCTTCTGATTGTGTGTTGCCCTGCCTGGAGTGGTGTTTTTGGTGAAAGCATGTCTCTGCTGCTCCTACCTATCTCAGTTTAGCTCTTTTATCATTTATGGTGGGGTCACTGTTCATCTAGTTTTTGTTAGGGTCCGTTATCAAAGGAACAAGACTGAGACAAGGTGAAAGTTATTTAAAGCTTTATTTTATGCCAAGTATTAGAATTCACACTGATTGGCCAGGGGAACGAGACTGAAACAAAGTTAAAGTTATGCAAAGCTTTATTCTATGCCAAGCATTAGAAGTCAGACTGACTGGCCAGGGCCGTCTCTGAAGAGAGCGATCCCTCCCAACCTTACAGTCTACCTTTTATTGGGTAAAACTGCAACCCATATCTTGGTACCTCAACCCACAGGGTTTGTGTGTCTCTTGCTGATTGGCTAGTTTCATCTGGTCTGGTGACTTGTTATTTAAGATTACCCCATGCTAGGAACTGTTACAAACACTACTTTCCATCCTTCATGTCATCCTTCCCAAGATGGAGTCATTTTGGTTTGGGCAAGACCTTCTCACTGTTACAAACTGTACTTAGTACTGATTAGATGTCTCCATCTGCCCTGACTCATCCTCATATTCTGGGCTCTGTTATCATGAACTAGACGACTACATTTTTTTTTTAATTTCTTTTCAGCGTAACAGAATTCATTGTTTTTGCACCACACCCAGTGCTCCATGCAATCCGTGCCCTCCATAATCCCCATGATCTGACTCCCCCAACCTCCCACCTCCCGCCCCTTCAAAACCCTCAGATTGTTTTTCAGAGTCCATAGTCTCTCATGGTTCATCTCCCCTTCCAATTTCCCTCAAGTCCCTTCTCCTCTCCATCTCCCCTTGTCCTCCATGCTATTTGTTATGCTCCACAAATAAGTGAAACCATATGATAATTGGCTCTCTCTGCTTGACTTATTTCACTCAGCATAATCTCTTCCAGTCCTGTCCATGTTGATACAAAAGTCGGGTATTCATCCTTTCTGATGGAGGCATAATACTCCATAGTGTATATGGACCACATCTTCCTTATCCATTCATCTGTTGAAGGGCATCTTGGCTCTCTCCACAGTTTGGTGACTGTGGCCATTTCTGCTATAAACACTGGGGTACAGATGGCCCTTCTTTTCACTACATCTGTATCTTTGGGGTAAATACCCAGTAGTGCAATTGCAGGGTCCTAGGGAAGCTCTATTTTTAATTTCTTGAGGAATCTCCACACTGTTCTCCAAAGTGGCTGCACCAACTTGCATTCCCACCAACAGTTATGGGAACTGGTTCCCCCTTAGCCAACTACATTTTACTGGTTTCTGGACTTGCTTTAAGTAAGTTTCTCTCGGGGGCAGGGTCAATTTAAGTTTACTGCACAAACAACAAAATGGCTATTTAACCAAGATGGAGTTGCTCTGGCTAAATAGGTCCTTACAGTTTTCAGGATTCTTTCAGAGGAGGGAATTATTGCATATGCAGCCATAGGTTTGTTGTGTTTATGAAAGGAGGTGATTTCATGATCTTTCTACACCAGTTCTAAAAATAATTTTTTAAATAAAATGAAACAAAAGGGGGACAAAGATTGCAAAATGTGGAAGTGGGGACCAGTGTCTTTAAAAAAAAAAGAGGGTAATCAGAGAAGTTTTTACTATCATGGTGCCTTTTTAGCAGAGGGCTGGAAGTGAGGGCAGGGCCATGTAAATGTCTGGGAGAAGAACGTGAGGGCAGAGCCAAAGCAAATAAGATGAAAAGCTGTGACAGGTTTAAAGAAGAGCTCAGAGACAGACTAGACAACACAGAGAAGGTAGAGATCAAGGAAGGGGGATTGCTGGGAAGAGTGGAGAGCCTGGTTAGCCATGGTAAACAATTTAGACTTAACTACATGAATCGGGAAGTTCTTCTGGTGTTTTGAGCAGAGGGGTGGCACTGTCTGCCTTGTTTTAGAAGTCTCACTCCTTCTGATTTTTAAGAATAAACTGTAGAAGCACAAGGTATAAGCAGCAAAGGTCATCTAAGCTAGGAAATGAAAAAAACCCAGGAAAAGGTGATAAGTTTTGAGTAAGAGCAGGAGAGGGAGTTAGACATTGCTAGACACCAGTTAAAATTCTGAAATAGGGCCAGTGGGATTGGTTGATATGAGAGATATGGGATGTGAGTTGGAAATTAAGGATGACACCAAGAATTTTTGCTTAAGCTACTAGAGGAATGGAGTTTCCATTAGCTGGGAGAAGAAAGATTGGAGATGGGAAAAGATTAAAAGAGAATGGATAGGAGACAAGGAAAGGTCAGATGACTTTCAGACACTTGGTGTGAGCCAACCCATATGGAGTTAGACATATGAGAAGGAGTTCAGGGGAATAGGTCCAGGCTGGAAATACAAACCTGTGAGTAACCAGCATACCAATGGGATCTAAAGTCTTGAGACAATATTAACTCCAAGGAGTTAGAGAAAAGCAGAATGAGAAGATAGGGATAAATTAACAAAGAAGACATAGATACAGTGGCTCCTGAGGTAGGAGAGTTACCAGAGAATAGAGTGCCTAGAAGGCGAATGAAGACATCATTCCAATTAGGAGGTTTTGGTTTCCATCAATGTCAATTGTTGCTCTAGTGTTTGTTAAGATAAAGATTTTCTATTAAACTTTGGATGTAGAAAGTGGTCAGTGATTTATTTTTTTTTTGTTTAATTTTTTAATTTTTAAATTTTTTAAAAGATTTTATTTATTCATTTGATAGAGAACCAGGCAGAGAGAGAGGAGGGAGCAGGCTCCCTGCTGAGCAGAAAGCCTGATGTGGGGCTCAATCCCAGTACCCTGGGATCATTATCTGAGCCAAAGGCAGAGGCTTTAACCCACTGAGCCACCCAGACAACCCATTTTTTTAAAAGATTTTATTTATTTATTTGACAGAGAGAGATATCACAAGTAGGTGGAGAGGCAGGCAGAGAGAGGGGGGGATCCAGGCTCCCCGCTGAGCAGAGAGCCCAATGCTGGGCTTGATCCCAGGACCCTGAGATCATGACCTGAGCTGAAGGCAGAGGCTTAACCCGCTGAGCCACCCAGGCACCCCTACAAAGGGTTTTAATAAGAACTTGTTCACTGATAAATTATCCATATGCTGAGTACAGGCAAAAATGTCACCCCAATAAAAAGAACACAGACATGATAGCCCTTGAGAGCGGCAGAATGAAATTAAAAGTAGAGTATTCTCCTGAGATGGCAGAGGTCATTTTTTTTCACATCTATAATTTATAGTATTTTTCACCATCCCTTTGTTTGTCCATACATCCGTCATATATCATATCTTATCATGTCATGCCATGAAATGTTTCATTTGGTGCCTGTCTCTTGGGGAGTTGCATGACATTCATACTTCCTGTGAGTTTGTCCCCTGATATCTGGCTTCACCTTGACAAGTATATCGGACTCTCCCAGTGTGGTGGGGATCAGAGAGTCTGAGAAATAATGACGTCCTTTCTGCAGAAGACAAGCAGGTAACGTAGACAGCGTGTCATGGACGAACTGGTTAGACTCTCAGTTCAGTCCGTTTTCTACATCTAGTGATACATTCAAGTGATTGATTCTGGCATCAAAGTTGAAATACTTCTCTTTCTCCACTTGTGCTTCTCACATCATCCTCTATGGCGAGAGCTGACTGGTGCAGATGCTGCCTTCACCAGAACTGGGTCATTGGCTGACCTCGCTGCATCCTCGCTTGCCCTTACCTTGGGGTGTTTCCCAGGCTGTCTGTGCTTAAGTGCACTCACAGCAGCTGCTTGGCCTGTTAGCTAGAGGTCTGTCTTAATACGCCAGCTTGTGAGCACCATCAGTGGTTGTGCACCCGAGGAATAGCCAATCTGTTTAATTTGGTCCAATGTATTTAGCCCCCTTGCTTCCTAGTCAAATCACTGTGTCCATATGCTTGACTGCAGGAATCCATTCTTTTCTGTCCCCAGAACTATTCACATGATCCAAAGCAAATAACATCTCCCAGTGGATTTTACATTTTTTTACGTTGGGAAATAAAACTACTACCTTCAAAATTTTACCTTGAAAGCAATAGGATACTTGCAAAAATGTAATGGAAATGCAAACCATTGCATTCTGTGTGTGTGTGTGTGTGTGTGTGTGTGTGTGACTTTAAAACTTTAATTTTTTTAAAAAATTTTTTAAATTTTTTTTTATTTTCAGCATAACAGTATTCTTTGTTTTTGCACCACACCCAGTGCTCCATGCAATCCGTGTCCTCTCTGATAGCCACCACCATGTTCCCCCAACCACCCACCCCCTGCTGCTTCAAACCCCTCAGATTGTTTTTCAGAGTCCATAGTCTCTCATGGTTCACCTCCCCTTCCAATTTCCCCCAACTCCCTTCTCCTCTCTAACTCCCCTTGTCCTCCATGCTATTTGTTATGCTCCACAAATAAGTGAAACCATATAATAATTGACTCTCTCTGCTTGACTTATTTCACTCAGCATAATCTCTTCCAGTCCCGTCCATGTTGATACAAAAGTTGGGTATTCATCCTTTTTGATGGAGGCATAATACTCCATAGTGTATATGGACCACATCTTCCTTATCTATTCATCTGTTGAAGGGCATCTTGGTTCTTTCCACAGTTTGGCAACCATGGCCATTGCTGCTATAAACATTTAAACCATTGCATTCTTAATGATAAACCATTCTCCTGAGTATGGTGTGTGCAATCTCTGCTAAATGCTGTCCGGGGTCCCCATGGCTTCTGCACCCTCCCCACACCTCCCATAGGTCTGATGGTCCATTTTTTTCATATTCTGGACATATACATGATATCATCTAAGGATACTATCATATTTTAAAAGGAACAAAAAGAAAAAGATATAATTATTTTATGTTGTTAACAGTAAATATAAACAAACCAAAAGCAATAACAGAAATATTGCCGAACTATCTCATTTCTAAAACAGCTTCATGTGTTTGACATTTTGAGTTCTTTGATTTAAAAATAAAGCAAGCCTCGCAAACCTACTACAAGCTGCTCTGGGCCAAAGAGCGTGCTGTCTGTACAGCTGAGTTAGTGGCTTCTCTGCTGGTTCACTCCAACCCACATTCCAATGGCTGTAGGCCTCCCTACAGCTTTCCCAACGTGAAGAAGTCACTTTGGGTGGAGAGACTTGTCCCTAACAAAATAAAGAACGTGACCCCTGAGGCCATTTCACTAAACCATAGCTAAAACTAGACAAATAAGAGTTCTTCCCTCATTAGACGATAGCAAAGTTTTGTTTTCAGTTTCTGATTCTTTTTCTTTTTTTAAAGATTTTATTTATTTATTTGACAGACAGAGATCACAAGTTGGCAGAGAGGCAGGCAGAGAGAGAGGAGGAAGCATGCTCCCCGCTGAGCAGAGAGCCCAATGTGGGGCTCGATCCCAGGACCCTGAGATCATGACCTGAGCTGAAGGCAGAGGATTTAACCCACTGAGCCACCCAGGTTCCCCTTCAGTTTCTGATTCTTTAAACTGTGCGTGGGAGCTTAAGCTAATGAAAATCTGTGAAGGAAAGGATTTTTCAGGTTTAGGGGGGAATCTAATCTTTTTCATAAGTAATTAAAAAATACACAGGCCTTTTCTCTGTAGAGCACAGCTGCACTGCCAGTTTGCTAAGTGGCTTCAGATCCATGCGGGGCCTGTCACTGGGTGGCTACTTGGGCTCCTAAGGATGGAGGTGAGGTTTCTGTTCAAGGTATGTCTTTGGTGTCTGCAGGGCACTGGAAGGCCTCTGTATAGGCTCTGCAGAGCTGTGTGTGGGTATTCAGATCGGTTTCTGAGGTGTGTCTGAGAAAAGTCTGTGTGGATCTCTGTCACAGGTCTCTGTGAATTCTCTTGGTCTTGTCCACTGTGAGAATTTCTGCATAAGGTATGTGTGGGAGGGCTTTGAAGATCATCCCTGGACATGGTGTTCATGAGGGCTCTTGATGTTGGCCCCTATCAGAGGTCTCTGTGTAGGATCTGTGTGGGCTTTGTGTGGGTCTCTGTATGAGTCTCTGTGGGAGGTCTTGGTGTAGGTCTCTGTCAGAGGTCTCTGCACAAGGTCTCTTGGCATGGGGCTTTCCCTTTCTGGCCCTCTTGTACCATCTGGTAGGAGAAGGGCAAGGGGACTTGCTCCTTCCTGTTTCTGGCTGTTCCACCAGCCTCCTGTCTGTGGCACTTCTACCAACAGGAGCATGGGGTGCATGTCTGACTCCTCAACTCCCAGAACTGATGCCACTGGGAGGACCTAGCAGCAGCCAGGTTCAGGACTCTGCTCTGGGCCACTCTCTCCTGAGCTTCCAAGGGCCTGGGGCACTCTCTGTCCTTGTACCACCTCCCCCGGGTCCTGATTACACTGTCACTGCTGGTCCACCCTGGGTACTTAGAGGCAGGACCTGGCTCCAGGGAGAAGCTGCAGCAGAGGACTGCACCCACTTTGTCCCCCACCCCAGATACATTCCCACATGGGGTATCCTGAAAGCATGAGGGCGGGGCCATGCCTGCTGCCATCTAGATGGGGATCCAGATGGGGATCCCTCCACCATGTGAGTGATGTGTGAGGGGCCCTGGAGGATGATGTTGGGCTGGGAGCAGGGCACATGGGGGGGGCCCTCCTGGACTGCACCCTCATTCTGGACACGTCCCTTCCAGCTGGGGGTGGGACAAGCCCTTCTGGGCTCTGGGATAACCATGACCAGGAGCCAGGCCAGTCCCTTGGCCTCCAAGTCCCCACCAGTCCCCTGGGAGCCATCCTTGGACAACACGTGTATGTAAAGGTCACAGACCACAAGTCCGTCCTGGGACCCGCATTTCTACAAGCTTATCAAATTGTGCAGAAGTTAACTTCTCTGCCTGAAGGCCTTGCTGCCTCTGGGAACCTGGCCCTCCATGTGGGAGCTCAGGTGGCTTCTGTACAACCCCCACCCCACCGCCTCCACCACCCCGCCCCTGGACTTGGCAGCTGGAGTGGGGTGGAAATCCTGTGGGGACAGTCCCAGGGCCTCTAACTTCTCCCCTCTGGGCCCATAGGTGGCAGTGGGACACCAAGAGTCCTCAGTCATCACACCAGGCATGGGCTTACCCTGTCACTTGGCCTCCTTCCTGGCCTCCCACCCTCAGCGCAGGGTCCCCCTGCCCACAGCCACACCCCCTCCATCCCCCAGAAGGGGAAGGGGGTGCTGGTGAGCGGGCCCCTTCTGTGCCCTGGGGCCAGGCAGGCTGGTGTCTGGAGGTGTCTTTGGCACCCCACACATCCTCAGCACCGGGAGCAAGCTCGTCCCTTGCTGTTCTGAGTGTAAGAGGGGCTGCATGGAGCTAAGATGGGATTCTCTGGGAAGAGAAGGCTCCTGGGGTGGCCATCCTCTACAGGAGGATGGGGGTGGGGGCAGGATTTCTCACCTCTGCCCCACAGGAGACGGGGATGGGGGCAGGATTTCTCACCTCTGCCCTCAGGGCCAGCCTTGCATCTCCCAACTGCGGGCCCCACTCTGATCTAGAACTCCATCTTCCTGGAGCCTGAGCAGGATTTCTGCCTCAGCAGACCCTCCCTCCAGCCACACAAATTTCAGGTGGAGGGAAAGCAGGAGAGGATGGGCAGAGCAAGGTCCCACTCTGGGTCTTGTTCACCTTGTCGTGGAAATGGAAGGTGTGTGAGGAAGGGGGCGGGGGTGAACCCCAAGGTCACTGGCCCTCCAAGACCCCATTCCTTCTGGAAGCCAAAGCAGGCCCTCGGGGAGAGAAAACCCTGATCCCCCCCCCCCCACCAGGGCACACACAAAGTCCAGCACCACTCATGAGAAAAGAAACAAACATATATTTTTGGGAAACAATAAAAATTGTGGCATGGGGAAGTCATTAGCACACAGAGGATGTGCTAATGTGAGAAAAAATGGGCTTTCTTTGCATATACTTGATTTTTTCTTGAAGGAAATCTTTCTGACCAGGAAAGATGTGTGAAGCGTTCTCTGACTGATAGGTTGAGACATATTTTCGAAGACTGCATGTAGGATAATGGTGAAATCGACCTGAGACACATGCCACCATCGGCTGGTGCTGGCCGGGTCTGCCTGGGGGCCCCAGGTCCCTGGGGAGGCTTTCCCATTCACCATTCCTCTCTCTGGTCAGCTGGCTCTTGCTATGGCAGCTAAGACCCTTGGGGGTACCTTGCTGATTGGAGACTATCCCTCCCATCACTCTCTTCTGGTCTGTGGAGGCAAAAGCCCTGTGGGGGCAAGAATGCCTATGTACTGGGGCCTGCAATTCCTTGTGCTGATATATCTCTGAGGCCCTAATTCCTTGGTGGAGTCCCAATTTTTCCACCAGGATTTGTCCCACAGCTGTCACGATCGTCTGAGTTTCGGCAGCCCTGTTGTCCATAACCGATCTGCTTCTGACTGGCACCCAGCTCTGGGCAGGAGCCGATGCAGGCTTGCCTTTTTGAAGGGGGCCTTCCAGTCCTTTGCTTTTTTTATTGGGATTAAGGCACTGCAGAAAATTCTTCATCCTTTGTCTAAAGTGGCTTTCCAGAAAAACATGTCCCTTTTCTGGTGGCATGAGCCGGAGGTATTTGCTCCCAAGGCTCTCTCCTGATCCTCTGACCTGGGGAGGGTGGCCTATCTTGCTAGCTTGGGAAGCCCTGATTTCCAGTTGTTCTGTACACCTGTCTTCATTCTCTTCTGGTTTGGGTCTCTTCTGGTCCTTTCCCTCATCAGTTGTCTCACTGTTGCTCTGGATGTCACTTGGTTCCTCAACCTTTGGTCCACAGGGCTCTTGCTGCCCCTCACTGCTCGATCCACTTGAACTAAGGTTATGTGACACTGGGGAAGCTGGTGTCTCTCCACTGGAACATTCCGTTTGGGAACAGGAGGGTGGCTCTTGAGTGGTCAAGCTGTCTGCAGCAAGGACTCTAGTGTGAGAGTCTGGCAGGAGCACATTGGTGCCACTGTCTTCAACAAGCACACAAGTGGCAAAATCTGGAAGGAGGATGTCACTGGGAGAATCTTGAGGAAGCACACCAGTGGTATGGCCTTCAGGCTGGTTCTCCGACTCTATCTTCTCTTGGAGCTCAACTTTACTAACCTTTGTTTTAAGGCTTACCTCCTCTGGATCTTGAACAACCGACACTGTAGATGGTGAGGGGCTTTTCCTAGCACCTGGATATCCTGATCTCCTCAGATCCACATAAATGGCTGGTTTGTTGGCCAGCCCACTGGGTCTTAAGACAACTTTCCAAGCAGGGGCCTTCTTGGCCTCCATCACCTCTGTGGCCCCTTCAGACCTTGGAGTTTGGGACCTGAGCTTCATCTTCAGTGTTGCTACCATGTCTGGTGAGGCCTGACCCCCACTATCCTCTTTTAGCTCATTCCTGGCCATTGCTAAACTTGGACTTGGTTCCAGGTTGTCTTTCTTGGCCCCTATAACAGTCTTGCTGTGCAGGGTTCTGTTTGGGAGGCTGAGAATGGAGGCCTGAGAAGGTGATCTGCCTTCCTGTCTTGATAAAGACATCTCTGAGGACTGATGGCCATCACCAGGTGAAATCCCTCCCAGAGCCTGCTGGATTTGCTCACATATGGGTGAGGAAACAGGCAGGGGACTCCCTGAAGTGGGATCAGACTTTTCAGTTATACCCTTCTCTCCTGGATGGGGCTGAGGTGGTTTCCCCAAGAACTTGTAAAATTTGGCTTTTGAGGGGGCCCCAGGTACAAAGGTGGATGAGCACAGAAAGGAGTACTGGGGAAAGGGCAAGTGTTGAGCTTCACGTGGTTTGAGATCTATGGGCTCAACAGTTTGGAGAGGTAGGTCCCACTTACGCCTCACTCGAAAACTTACGATGTGTGTTTCCAGCTTCTGCTGAGTGTTAGGACAAAGGAAGGACAGTTCATGGGAGGTGTTTACGCAGGGCTTCCGATCCTTCAAGGGTGCTAGATTTCTGATAGCCATGTGGGGTTGGGACTTGGGAAAAGCATGGTTGGCCACAAACCAGGATCGACGCACAGTCACAGGGATCAGACCTTTACTGATCTGTCCCAATTTCCTGTGCAAATGAACCTTTAAAGTTTTTTCTAGATGTTTCTTATCTGGGCCCCTGGCTAAGTATTTTCCTGGATCACCCTCCAAGGCCCCTATCAAGGGTCTTCCAAACTCCTTCTCAGAGTTGGTTCCCAGAACCTTCACTGGGAACCTACCTGAGATCCTGGAGAGACCTGTTGGTGTCCTCTTCAGACACTGCCATAGACCCTTACCAAAGTTCTTCTCTAGTTGGAATCTTGCTTGATACTTCCTGTGGTATCTGGACCTGGTCCTCCATGTAGCTTGGCTGCTTTTGCCCTTAAACACAAAGGGCCTTGAGAGCCCCTGCTCTCTCTGTGCCTGACTCACCCCCAGGGATTCATCCTGAGGCCACCTCAGTTCCAGAGACAGCTGAACCTTGTGGGGTAAGCTGCTTTGCTGTTTATCCCTGCTGAGCTTCCTCTGAAGCTGTGGCTTCTGGATATTAAAGATGACAAAGTCCCCTTGAAAAGTGGAACCTGATCTGTGGGCCCAGGAGGCCTGGTGGTCCTCCAGAAGCTTGGGAGGGACTTGGCTAAAGAATTTTGGAGATCTTTTCTCCATAGTGGGTAAAGTCTTCCCCCTTCCTTGTTGCTTTGGCAACAAGGGCCACTCTAGATGTTGCATTTTAGTTGGGATAAAGGATCGTGTCTTATTCTGGGATGTAGCACAAGATTCCCCACTGGTCCTCCTCTGGGATGGGAGAGAAGGTGGTCTTATTGGGACAGAGGTTGGAAGGGGGACCTGGGGCTGGGGCAAGGTTAGTGTTGAGGGTTGGGGTTGGATCCCACGGTGGAGCAATGGTGGGGCATGGGAAAACTGTGAAGATATTTGATCCTGGTTTAGAACTGGCAAGCAATTAGAGGTCCCATTGAATAAAACAGAGGGAGACTGTAGTGGAGAAGAGTGAGTAGAGAACAAGGCAGTGGCCACCAGGGACTCACTGTGCAGAGAGGGGAGACCCCAGAAGAGCTGGCTGCGTTTCCATTGCAAGTGGTCTTCCAAGACCTTGGGAGATGAAAATGGCTGAGGTTGGGCCAGTGGCTCTGCTTTGTTTTTCATGTTCCAGGATGATGGCAGGGTGGTGGTGTTCTGCTCAGCACCCAGCAGCTTCCACAGAGTCCCCCAGAAGCTCACGCGGTCATCTGGGCACCACTGTTTCAAAACTGACCCAACCTTTTCTTTCTCCTTCCAATTCTTCGGTTCTACCCTTTTGCTGATTAGTAGTTCAAGGAGCTTCTGGACATCCGGACTGACAAATGAAGGGTTATGAGTCTCTATCTGCCTGTTAGTAAGGCCACCCCAGAACGAGGCATCTGGTGGGTGGCAGGATATGTGTTCTCGCTGGCACTTGTGCTGTAATGTGCCAGGCAAGAACAAGGACTTGGTACTTTCCCACCACCAGGAAAAGGATAAAATGCGGTAGCTGGCATGGCCAAGGCCTGAGATGGCTGGAATGAGAGAGGCCCAGTAGGAATTACCTGGAAGAAAGTTCTTTCTCACTGTGTCTGGTAGTATTTTTTTTAAGTTAGTTTGCTCTTCTTGAGGTCTCGCTGGCAGGGTGGAGACCAGTGGCCAAGGGGGCCCTGTCAGTGGAGCACAAGCAGGTGATGATGCCGTGGCAGGATCAGCATCTTCCACAGGCTCCCTGCATGGCTGACAGGCTCCAGCTGGCACCCCTCGGTGCACCTGCCCAGGGGCTGCTTGCTGTAAGGACTGGTGAAAGTCCCCCTGGTCAGAGAGCCTTGCCAGGTGGCTGCGGGAGATAGGAGGTGTGAGCTGTCCCTGCAGCAGCCCGGGGCCGGGAGGGGACCCCACGGCCCTCCATGCCCCACACCCACATCACAATGCTCCTGCTGTCCCTCAGCCTGGGCTTTGGTCACAATCTGTCCCACGGCTCCTCCCAGCCCCCACAAACAGCCCCAGAGGCCATTCCCTGCAGCTCCGGGGGTCACACCCTAGACTTGGGGAGGCCCACCCAGGGGAGAACGGGGCAGATTCTTTACCTTTGCAGAAGGGAGAACAGGTCCTGAACCTCTTCCAGATCCTGTAGGCAATCTCTGAAAACTGGAAACAGGAGACCGGGTCACAGAGGAAGGCAGGGCCCAGGGGTCTTACAGGAGACTGGGTACAATGTCCCTTTAGGGGAGACCTTTGGGGGATTGGACTTGGAAGCCCCAAAAAGCACTGTCCAAGGCCACGTGCCCACAGAGTGATTACAGGGTTCATTTTGGGGATCGCTATGTCTTTTCCAAAGTGTTTTCTCACTCATGACCTTGCTGGGGGAGGAAGGACTGCATGGCCTCACAGAGGAATCCGAGCCGAGTTGAAAAGCTTGTCCACAGGGGGAGCAGGAGGTCCCGCCCCTAGTCCAGGCTCTGGGGCCCCTGCTGGGCGACACCCGTTTCCAGCCACTCAGGGCTTTGTTCTGGCACAGAATCTGGGAAGCCTCTGGGTTGTGCTCTCCCTCCCAGGAGCCCCCAACCTGCCACCCAAAGCTTTCTTTCCTGAGGGATGGGCTCAGGCTCTGGTGTCCTGAAGATGGTGGGACTGGGCCTCAGAGCAGGTGGCACAGTGTAACTGGGGCATGCAGGGGTGAGTGGCGGATGCTCACCTTTCAGAGTCTGGCTTTTCTGGCTTCTGTTGCTCCTTCTCTGTGGCTCCGCTTGGTACTGAGATAAGAGAACACGGGGAGGCTGGGACCCCCGCCCCAGCAGCAGGTGCTCACTGCTCATGAATAGTGTGACTTCCTACATTTAACTAAGGGGGGGTGGACTGTGATTTTCTTTAGTTTTACTCGTTTCCTTTTCAAAATGGATACAAATATTTCCAGTTTTCCTTCTTTGAAGAATGTACAGAAGGATATTCTATGTGAGAAGTTTACCACTGTTCCTCTGTTCAAGAAACACACACAATCCCAGACCTGGTGGTGCAGCTGGACTTTTTCATATAGGACCCCACTTTCCAAGGCCAGAGCCCCACTCTGTCTGATGCTTGGGACCTCCTGGGCTCAGTACTGCCCTCAATCATCCCTGAAGGGGGAACATTCACCTGAAACATCTGTCCTGGGATGGCAACTGGCGACTCGGTGCTCAGGGGCCTGACCTCCACTAGAGAGGCAGCTTTTAGCCTCCAGTCCTCGGCCACCAGTCATTGTGTTTGGTACGCTGTCCTGGACCCCTCCACCACACCTGGACTCCGGCCCGAGATCTTTGGGGAGAAATCCTCGTGTCCCTCTAACCCCTGCCTCGTCTGGCTTGTCCTGGGAGGATGGTGGTCTACTTTCTCCTGACAATTCTATTCTTGCCCATTTCAGGAGTCTCTCCAGTGACTCAGAAAAGTGGAAAGAATAATAGAAAAGATGATAGAATCACACTCTGCTGGGTCTGGGCCGAGGGTTCCTTACCTTCCTGCTCTTCCTGTGTTTCTTGCCTGGTGGTGAGGATGGATCAGGATGGAAATAGGAAAGTAAGAAGACAAAGAGCCCCAGTCCACATACGAAGGCAAGGATGGAATTAACTGCCCAGATAGTGGGACTGGAGCTCAGCCAACCATCAATAAAGAATTCCTGAGGGAAGAGATAATTCTCCATCTCTTTCCTCATCAGACATTAGTGTCTGATCGCACTGCTGCCCTCAGGCAACTGAGCCCTGAGAGTTAGTGACCGATCGCACTGCTGCCCTCAGGCAACTGAGCCCTGGGTGTGGAGGTGCAGACACAAGCCCCACGCCCACATCACAGAGCTACTGTCTGGTCACAAAGAGCTCCTGAGGGAGGGGGAGGGGATAGAAGAGAAGCAGCCCCTCCCCCCACCCTGTAGCTCCATCCCTCCACCCTCCAAGGCCTCCGAGTTCCTCCCCTCAGCAGACACCAATCTCTTCTCTGTATCTATGAATCTGAGTTTCTTTTTTTTTTAATTCTACATACAAGTGAAACCATATGGTATTTGTCTTTCTCTTATTTTATTGAACATAGTATTCTCAAGGTTCTCATGTTACCACGACCATCACCATTTCATTATTTTTTATGGCTGAATAGTATTGATGTGATATCTTTATCCATTCATCCCAGTATACGTGATTCATTTAAGACTAATGTTTTCTTATTGGCTTTCTGTGTGGATGACTTTTCCATTGATGTAAACTGTTGAAGTTCTATACTGTGGGGAACCACATGTTTAATGTTTTTGATGTCACAACCTTTTTAAAATATAAATCTTTTAACTAATTATTGTAGTTTTAGTTAAACATACTATTTTTGTCTTCACTCTAGCTTTATAATTGATTTACCCACTACCTCTGCTGTACATATACTGTATGTTGTGTTTGCCTTTAAGATTTTATTTTTATGTATTTTCTTGTTAGTTATGTCATTTCTTTTTAGTTTAAATAAGTCCCTTCAACATGTCTTATAAGGCCAGTTTAGTGGTAATAAAATCCTTTAGTTGTTTATTTAGATAATTCTTAATCTCCCTATTAACTCCAAATGACAACCTTGCTGAGTAGAGAATCCTTGGTTGCATGTTTTTCTTTTTGCACCCTGGAAAGAAAGGCTTGTTGAAGTCAGCCAGCATTTTTTTCTTATTTTTAAAAACTTATTTTGTGAGGGCCTGTATGAAGGCCTGGTTAGCTAGAGGAACTTACTTGCTAACCCCGGATATAGGGGAAAGCCAGACCAGATGGAGACATCCAATCAGTGGGGTGTGCATATATTTACTGTGGTGAATTGAAATTCAATTGGTCACCCGTATTGCCCACCAAGCATGATTGTGCAGTTTTCCCTGTGTGTTGCAATCTCATTGGTCGCCTGTGTGTGGTCTGGGCTCAACCACCTCTATAAAGGTTAGTCTGTGAGGCTGGATGGGGGAGAGTAGTAGTAGTTATTGGGGTAGTCGTTGGTGTAGTCGTCGCCCTCATCAGGGTAGTCGTCTGGGGAGTGGCCTCATCCGGGAAGCAGCCTTGCTAAAGCAGCATCCTCTGGGGCGTGGCCTCGTTTGGGGAGCAGCCTCGTCCAGGGAGCGGCCTCGTCAGGGTCGTCGTCATTGCCTCTTCATAAGAGATGGTCCCTACCGGTTGCTTGGTTTTCGATGCTTGGTGTGAAATAAAGCTTTGCTTGACTTTCTCTTTGCATCAGTCTCGTTCCTTTGATCACGGACCCTAACACTGGGGGCTCGTCTGGGATCAAATGATGAGAACTGAGCCAGCATCAGAATTTCTGGGAAAAGCCTCCGGAGGTAAGATCTTGGGATCCTGTATGTCTGACTGGTTGCGGAACTCCAGGGTATAGCCCACCGAGGGGAAGCTGGATGCAGCCATGCTCCCCAGGGCTGGAGTGGATGTAGGGATGCCCCATCCCTCTGCTGGTAGATCGATGGGGGGTTCGAGTCCCCCTGGGTGGTCAGGGGTTCGAGTCTTCCTGGATGGTCACCAGGGGGGTTCGAGTCCCCCTGGATGGTCAGGGGTTGGTGTCCCCTTAGGCGGTCAGGGGTTTGAGTGTCCCTGGATGTTCAGGGGGTTCTGGTCCCCCTAGGTGGTCACCAGGGGGTTCAAGTTACCCTAGGCAGTCAGGGGGTTCAAGTCCCCCTAGGCAGTCACCAGGGGATTTGAGTTCCCCTGGGTGGACGGGGGGTTCGAGTCCCCCTAGGCAGTCAGGAGATAAAGTCCCTACCAGTGCCAGGTTCTGGGTAATGATTGCTGGGCCTGCAGTTGTTTTTGCCTTGTTTTTTTGTTGTCCGTTGTCTGATTTGTTGGGGACCGAGAAAGTCCCCACCAGCAGCGGGCTCTGGATGGGGATCGCTGGGCCTGCAGTTGTCTTTGACTTGTTTTTTTGTTGTCTCTTGTGTTGTTTGTTGTATTTGGAAAAATGGGACAAGCGGGGAGCACGGGACCTGTGACACCCCTAGGTCTTATTCTCAAACATTTCAAGGATTTCCAAGGTAAAGCCACCCAGTCAGGTGACAAGGTTTACCCGGGAAAACTAAAAACACTCTGCCAATTAAAGTGGCCCACTTTCTCCACAGGGTGGCTGCCAGAAGGAACGTTTGCCTAGGCTCAGATCTATTCTACCCTGAGTGAGGTCTTCAATTTACAATGAGACCAAATACCATACATTGTGGCCTGGCAATATCTGATAGAAGAGCCAGGCTCAGGTGGGACTTGGCTCAAGTCCCACCTTCCCCCTGCTAATGAAACCGTCTCTCTCCCTCTAAAGCAGGTCAAAGCACCAAAACCAGAACAGACAGATGAGGGGGAACCAGGGAAGAAGACCGTCCTACCTCCATTGGATGTGGAGGATGTGGAATTCCCCCCACCATCTGTCCCCTAAAACTGACTCTCGGTCCCGAGACGCCCTTACCAGTCCACCTCATACACAGTCGGGGTCCGCCTATGGGACCACCAAGCAGAGAGACTGCCCTGATCTTTCCCCTTTCCTCTATCCCCCTCTGCCTCCCTTTACCTCACTGGTACTGCTGGTGTCAATGCTGCCTCTCCGTGAGGTTGCTCTATCGGATGGGAGAGGGCGCCACGACCTAACCTATATCCCTTTCTCCTCTTCTAACATCTATAACTGGAAGGCCCAACACAAATCCTTTTCTGTCCACCCTCAGGATTTACTGTCTTTCTTACCCACCAACCTACCTGGGTGGATAACCAACATCTCCTTATGGCTCTCTTTAATGCAGAAGAGAGGGATCACATCATGCGAGAAACCCATAAGGTGATAAGCGAGAGACTTGGCAGGGACCTCGATCCCAGCCAAATGGAGGACTACTGCCTGAGGAAACCCCCCAACTGGGATCCAAACTCCAATGAAGGCAAAGATAGCTTATGTTTCTACTGCCAGGCTCTACTGGGAGGCCTCTGTGCAGCTGCAAGGAGACCCATAAATTTATCTAAAATTAGTACAGTGGCTCAAGGTAAGAATGAGTCTCCAGAAGCTTTCCTAGAAAGGCTTATCAAAGCCTATAAAATGTATAGCCCAATCGACCCTGAGACACCTGAAAATCAGAGGGCAATGAATCTTGTGTTTGCCAGTCAGTCAACCCCAGATATAAGGAGGAAACTTCAGAAAATTGAAGGATTTGAAGGGAAGAATCTGACTGAATTAGTGGGAATAGCAGAAAAGGTGTTTAACAACAGGGATGCACAAGAGGATGAAAAACAGACAAAAAAACTGGTTAAGGTTTTGGCATTACATGAGGCGGGGAGGAGACAGGTAGGGGATAGAAAATGGAAGGAAAAGCCTAAACACAGAGAAGACAGGCAGGAAGACTTAGATTCAGATCAGTGTGCTTACTGTAAGGAAAAAGGACATTGGGCCAGAGAGTGCCTTAAAAGGAAGACAGCAGTGCTCGCCACCAGAGACTGAAGGGGCCATGGTTTGGAGCCCCTCTCTGAACCTTGGGTAAAAATTGAAGTGGAGGGGAAATCAATTGATTTTTTGGTGGACATGGGAGCCCAATTTTCATCATTACTTAAACCTATGGGGAAACTATTTGGAGAGGAAGTCTGGGTACAAGGAGCAAATGGCACAGAGAAACATAAATGGACAACAGAAAGGACTTTAAATTTGGCCTCAGGAGTAGTTAAACATCGATTTTTGGTCCTCCCTAATTCCCCATATAACTTGATGGGAAGAGATCTCCTCCACAATTTACGAGCTGACATTCAGTTCTTGGAAGGAGACATGACTGCAACCTTGAGACAACCCACTGTACAGGTGCTTATGGCAGCAGTAGATGAATACCTCCTTTATGAACCGGTCTCAAAACCAGTGGAGACAAAGTGGGGGGAGCCTTCTCCACACCCTACAGGTCGAGTTTCCTGAGGTTTGGGCAGAAGGGAAGCCCCCTGGCTTGGCCAAAGAACAACCTCCAGTGGTGGTGCAATTAAGGGCAATGGCTATGGCTGTTCACGTTTGGTAGTACCCCCTCCCCCAGGGAGCAAAGGAAGGGATCAGAAAACACATTAACTGCCTCCGAGGAGATGGGATCCTAGTTCCTTGCAAATCTCCATGGAACACACCTTTGCTGCCCATCAAAAAGGCTGAGACTGGGGAGTACCGACTCATTCAGGACTTGCGGGAAGTTAACAAATGGGTTGAAGATATCCACCCTATGATGCCTAACCCCTATACCCTACTTTCCCTCCTGGGCCCCAAAAGAACTGTGTATACAATCTTAGATCTCAAGGATGAATTTTTCTGCATATTTTTAGCAAGGGAATCTCAGCCCCTTTTTGCTTTTGAGTGGTCTGACCCACAGGAAGGGTTCCAAGGTCAGCTCACCTGGACAAGACTTCCCCAAGGATTCAAGAATTCACGCACCATTTTTGACGAGGCCCTACACAAGGATTTGTGTGAGTACAGAACCTCCAAACCGGGAGTCACTCTGTTATAGTATGTTGATGACTTGCTAGTAGCCGCTGAGAACTAGGAGTCATGTTTGTGGAGAACAAGAGCTCTCTTACAGACTGCAGGAAAAAGGGTATCAGGTGTCAACAAAGAAAGCACAGCTCTGTCAGAGCCAGGCCACTTACCTAGGCTTTGATCTCCATGAGGGAGTGCGTTCACTGTCTGAGTCCAGGAAACAGGTGATCACACGATACCCCCGCCCCACCATGTCCCGACAAGTGAGGGAGTTTCTTGGGATGGTGGGCTACTGTAGGCTGTGGATACCGCGGTTTGCAGAGATTGCCCGACCTCTCTATGAACTGGCAAAAGAGGGGCTCACTATGATAGAGTGGACTGCTGAGGCAGAAGGAGCATTTCTGGAATTACAAACAGCCTTACTGAGTGCCCCAGCACTGGCTATCCCAGATGTTACTAAGCCCTTCCACTTGTATGTAGATGAAAAGGCAGGGGTGGCCAAAGGAGTTTTGACTCAGACTCTGGGGCCTTGGCAAAGTCCAATGGCCGATCTTAGCAAGAAACTAGATCCAGTAGTGGCCAGGCTCTCCCCTTGCCTCAGCATAATTGCTGCCACGGCCCTCCTGGTCAAGGATGCAAGTAAATTGACTTTGGGTCAAAATCTCATCATAACCACCACATACGCTATCAAGGGCCTTCTCTGGACTCCACCAGACCAATGGATGATAAACGCCCGAGTGACAGGGTATCAGGTCCTCCTCCTCAACGAACCAAGAGTGACCTTCTGGCCCCTGGTGGTGCTAAATCCAGCCACGCTGCTGCTAGAGGAGCTGGCTGACCACCCACATGACTGCGGGGAGGAATAAGGCCAGATCTCAGAGACATTCCCCTCCCAGAGGCTGAGATGACTCTGTTCACAGATGGGAGTAGCTACATGGCGGATGGAAAGAGGTATGTGGGGGCTGTGGGGGCTTCTCCTGAGCAGGAACTCTGGACAGCAGCCCTGCCACATGGAACATTGGCACAAAAAGTGGAGCTGATTGCACTCACCAAGGCACTGCAGATGGCCAAAGGTAAAACCGCCAACATCTATATGGACAGCAGGTACGCCTTTGCTACTCTCCATATACACGGGGCTATTTATAAAGAAAGGGGCCTATTAATAGCAGAAGGAAAAGAAATTAAAAACAGAGGAGAAATATTGGCTCTCCTCCAGGCTATTTGGGACCCAAAAGAGGTGGCCGTTATGCATTGCCCAGGACACCAAAAGGGGACTGATCTGATTTCAAAAGGAAACCAATTAGCAGATCAAGCCACAAAGCAAGCAGCCCAAGAAACAGTACAAGAACTGGTTATACTCCCGGCTCCAGCCCTACCAGGAAAACTGAACTATTCAGAAGAAGATTTAAAGTATTTACAAAAATGGGTTAAATTGGACTATGAAGGGGACTGGGCTAAGACTAAAGCAGGAAAAATAATTCTTCCTCGAAGACTAGATAAGAAGTTAGTAGACCAGATATATCAGGGTACTCATTTGAGGATATGCAAACTCAGGGAACTTATAGACAAGCAGTTCCAGGGTTCTAAATTAGGGCGTATGGTTCAGGATGTAGTTGATAGATGTGCTCAATACCAGGCAGTTAATGTGGGAAGAACTAAAATGGGAAGAGGGAAAAGAGAAAGAGGTAAGGAACCAGGACTTTATTGGGAAATAGATTTTACAGAGATGAAACCCGGAAAATATGGGCACAAGTATATGTTAGTTTTTGTAGATACCTTTTTAGGCTGGGTAGAGACTTTTTCTGCCAAACATGAGATGGCAGGAGTGGTAGCCAAAAAGCTACTAGAAGAAATAATTCCTAGGTTTAGGCTGCCTCTCTCAATCGGGTCAGACAATGGCCCTGCATTTGTGAGTTCAGTCTCACAGGCATTGGCCAAGGTTGTGGGCACTAATTGGAAACTACATTGTGCCTACTGGCCCCAGAGTTCCGGGCAAGTAGAGAGAATGAACAGGACTCTTAAAGAGACCTTGACAAAACTAATTCTGGAGACTGGCGGTGGATGGGTGAATCTCCTTCCTTTCACCCTCCTCAGGGCATAATGTATACCCCATTTAAACAAGGTGACCCCACTTGAAATAATGTTCGGGAGACACCCCCCACCCCCCGCTCTGTCCTCGGCTTCAAGAGGTTGTCCTAGCAGAAATGACTGATCAGTCTGTACTCCAGTCACTGCAGGCATTACAGTCTATCTTTAAAAAAGCCCACGCAGGGATCCGAACTGCCCACACTGGGACGGAGACGGAGGTGGAACCACATCCTTACCAACCCAGGGACTTGGTTTGGATAAGTTGCTATCAAGTGGGAAACTTGGAGCCTCGCTGGAAGGGACAATTTACTGTCATCCTGACCACCCCCACAGCAGTAAAAGTAGAAGACATTAGGGCTTGCATTCATGCAGGTCATGTCAAACGAGTTGAGGATGAGGACGCCCCCCAGAGATGGAAGCTGCAGCCGACAGATCCCACTGACGGTGGACTAAAGCTAAGACTGAAAAAACTGTGAGTTCATTGTTGCTCCTATTGTTACCTGTTTATGTAAAGTATAGGCAGGAAATTAGATGAACGGAATTAGGAAAAATGGAAAAGGTTATACAAAGCGGTGAATGGCTAACTCATCAGCCAACTGTGCACTACTGTTACTTTTTGGCCCCTGAATTATAAACGCCCTAATGTCATTTGTACAAAAGAAAATTAGAGCGATAAAAATATTAGTCTTACATGCTCAATATAACCCCTTACAACAGGAGAACATAGAACTGGCTGAAAAGTCAAGGATTTGACTAATTTCCAAGGAAAAGGGGGGAATGTGAGGGCCTGTATGAGGGCCTTGTTAGCCCGAGGAACTTACTTGCAAACCCTGGATATAGGGATGGGCCAGGCCAGATGGAGACATCCAATCAATGGGGCATGCATATATTTACTGTGGTGAATTGAAATTCAATTGGTCACCCATATTGCCCACCAAGCATGACAGTGCAGTTTTCCCTGTGTGTTGCAATCTCATTGGCCACCTGTGTGTGGGCCAGGCTCAACCACCTCTATAAAGATTGGTCTGTGAGGCCTGATGGGGGGTGGGTAGTAGTAGTCGTTGGGGTAGTCATTGGGGTAGTTGTTGGGGTAGTTGTCGGCCTCGTCGGGGTTGTCGTCCAGGGAGCGGCGTCGTCCGGGGAGTGGCCTCATCTGGGGAGCGGACTCGTTGGGGTTGTCGCCTCTTCATAAGAGATGGCCCCTACAGTCGGTTTGGTTTTCGATGCTTGGCTCGAAAAAAAGCTTTGCTTGACTTTCTCTTTGCATCAGTCTCATTCCTTTGATCATGGACCCTAACAATTTGTTTGGAAGAGGGATGAAAGAGAGAGAAACTGAAGCAGACTGAGCAGGGAGCCCAAGGTGGGGCTCAATCCCACAACCCTGAGATCATGACCTGGGCAGAAATCAAAAGTTGGACACTTAACCAATTGTGCTACTGAGGTGCCTCTCTCAGCACTCTGAATATGTCACACTGCTCTCTTCTGGCTGTGAAATGTGTGCTGAATAATCTGCTAGTAGCCTACTGGGTACAATTCCCTGCACATAATAAACAGCTGTTCTGCTGCTGCTTTTTATCATTAATTTTTGACACTCAAATTATAATGTGGCTTGGTGTTGGGGTCTTTGAGGTGTATTTTATTTATTATTTGAGGTGTTTTCAGGTGTTTTTTATTGTCTTTCTGATTTGAACATCCCAGTGTGGTGTCTTCTTCCCCAGGTTAGGAAAGTTTTCACCCATGATTTTTTTCAAATAAGTTTTCTGCACCTTTCTGTTTCTCCTCTCCCTTTAGGACCTCTTTAATTTGAGTGTTATCCTGCTTGATGTCACATTAAGTTTCTTAACTTATCTTTAACATTTTGAACTCATTTTTCTTTTTGTTGCTCTATTTGGGAAGATTTGTGTTCCACCTCAGAGACTCTATCTTCTGTTTCATCCAGTCTCATACTGAACACCTTTAGTGTAGTTTTAGGTTTAATTATTGTATTCTTCATCCCTGTCACTTCTGGTTGGTTCTTTTGCACACTTCCTGTTGCTGGTGAAGTTCTCCCTGTGCTCCTCCACTCTTCCCCTGAGTTCCATGGGCATCTTTATGACTATCAAATTGAGTTCATTACATGTAGATTACTTATCTCCATATCATTAACGTTTTTCTGAAGTTTTGTCTTATTCTCTTATTTGGAACATATTTCTATTTCCTCATTTTGCTTGACTTCCTGTGTTTCTATATATTTGGCAAAACAACTACTTCTTCCAGTGATGAAAAGTTGCCGTGTGTGGGAGATGAACTTTCCTGCTTACCCTTGCCCTGGTTCTTAGTTGTCTCCTAACCTTTGTGATTGTCTAAACAGTCTGATTTATTTCTGATCTGTCCCCAAGACCTGTCAGTGTTCCAAGGAGAGGAATCTAATCTAACACTTCATTTTAGGCTGATTGGAAGTCAGACTCTCAGGCAGAAGCTTTTAAAGTGTGCAAATATATATAGTCTTGTGGGGTGATAATTGCAATCCCAGTTAGACTCCAGATTGGGAGATCTGGAGGTGTCCCTGGTGACAGTTTCAAAAATCAGGGCTCCAGATAAGTGTATAAGCTCCTTTCTGCGATGTTTGGGAGAGCTGTATTGAGGCAAAGGGGGTGAGCAAGGATGGTTTCTCTCTGCTTACATTCTCTGGGAGCACCTCTGTAGCCTCTAGATGTCTGGGAGACATGAAGCTTGTCCCTCAGGTTGAAGCTCAAGGGTAAGTAAAAAGGCTTTTCTCACAGGAAGACAGGAGTTGTGTTTTGGACTGCTGTCTATGCAGTGTCCTGGGGGTACTGGTCTGCCAAGAAGTGTCTTTGCATTTGTTATAGCTCCCTGGAGCTCAGGAATGCCAGCCCCCTTGGCCACCAGAGCCAAACAAATAAGGGGCATCCCCTGTGTGGTTTTCACATGCCTACTGGTTTTAGCAGGGAAGCTGGTACATGCAGGGGGAAAGGCATGCACTCTGGCTTCAGAATGAGAACAGAAAAATGCCTTGACTGCAAGCACTCATCAATTTCAGCTGTGCTGCAAGAGAGTGCCCTATCCCAGGCCCCAGGTTGGGGGCAGGGAAATGCCATGACTGCTCACACTAGTCTGCCCTTGTGGGAGTGAAGAACTGCTGCTACCACCCACTCTCTCTAGCCTCAGCAAGATGGTGGGACCATGCTGCGACTGCGAGCCCTAACCCTTCTTGTGAGGCAACAGGAAGGTGCTGTGTCACAGTGTGCCTACCTCGGCTAGCAGGGTAGGTGGAGAACACAAAAACGGTGTCTGCCAGAGCCTTTGTCTCCAGAGAGACCCCTGACTCTCCCCTGCCCCTCGGGCAGATACCCTCAGATGAACAAATAAATTTTCTTGCCATACAGTCTAGGCACTTTAAAATGTGGTGCTTTTGAGCAGGATCCCAGGATGAGTGAGACCAAACATGAGCTCTTTAGAAGGAGAACCTCAGTTTCCTATAGTACTTTGGATCCCTCATCTCCCTTGGTTTTCTAAGCCAGGCATCTCTGGGGAACTCATCTCTCTGGTGCAGATCCCAAGGGTTGGACTGCCTGATATGAGGCACCAACTCCTCACTTTTCCAGAGGAAGCACCAGATTGGTGAGACCCCTCCCTATTGTGTGCTGGGCTCTGGGGCTTGAGTTTTTGGTGAAGACCACATCTCTGCCTCTCTTACCTGTCTCAATGACATTCTTTTATCCATTGATTGTCATCCAGATTTCAGATCTTTTTCACAGGGGAATGATCTGTATGTAGCTGTAGATTTGATGTGTTTATGTTTATGGGAGATCAGTTCAGGATCTTCCTTTGCCATCGTCTTGAATCCCTTTCCAGAATACATTTTGATAGTGTTTTATCAGACAAGATAGTCCCTTTCCATACTACTTCCGCAGCATCTAACAGGTACATTATGTAATGGATTTTTCCTAAAGTAATTGCTCAAATCTATGAAATGGTTTTAGTTGTACTCTTCCTGACCTGTTCTGACCTTTAAACTCTCTGAGTCCTAAATTTATGTTGCATTTCTTTCTAAGATCCTCGGAGGTGTACCCATTTTAAAAGCCTTTATTTATTCAATTATTATTATTATTATTATTACCATTGACATTTACTGTTATGTCTCAGCACAGGCACTGATTGATGGGGGTGTTTTATGAATGTCCTCCCTGCTTTTTAACTACACTTTATGACAGTAATGTAAACCTTCTCTTTTTGATAATTTACTGTATTCTCTCCTGAGAACAAATTCAGGAGTGAGTCTATTGCTGTAAGGCCAAAGAGCATGATTGATAGTATGGATATAGAACAAGCCAAGTCATGGGCCTTGTGTGCATAATGGGTTCTGTAGGTGAGGGACAGATGGGAGTGACGTGAAGAGAGAGAACTAAAGTGACACGAAGAAATAATCTATTTTTATCTTCTCTAATGGCATCAGCCTGGATCAGAAAATTTCAGAGCACACAGAACCAGTGATTCAGAACTCATACTGTAATTATACATCCATTATTTTCATGTGAGCTCTTGGATCATGATTTATCAGAGTTTTTTTTTTTGAGACATTTTTATGGATAAATGGAAAGTGTTTTTGACAGATATCAGTCTAATAAATGACTTCAGAGACATAGAGAGCTGGAAAGAGCATTGTTGGAAATTAGTTACTTTTTGTGAACCCATCAGAGAACTGATGTCACAGGAAGAAGAAGCAACATGAAAACTAGAGTGATAGGCACTCACTGGGAGAAGTAAGAATGCAGCATTATTCAGGACAGACACAGACTGAAGAAGTTATAAGTTCAAAGATGAAATCAGGAAATTTTAACAAATTGAGCAACAACACAAACAAGCACATGTTGGATCAAATTCCAAAAAATAAAATAAATGTCCATGAGTCCATATGAAAAAATAAATAACAGAAAAATTATTCATGATATAGATACAGATATTCCTGCTGCTAGGAGGTAGAGTTTAATTCCCTTCCCCTTGAGTGTGCACTGAATTTAGTGATTGGCTTCTAGCTGATAGAGATTTGAGGAGGAAAAGTGTAATTTTTCAGCAGAGAAATCTGGTAGGTGCCATCTAAACCCCATGATCAAGCTAGCATCCCCAATGATTAGTCAAGCTTCTGTCATGTACATCCTGATATGATGCACAAAAAGGGACTCACCTTTGTGCTATACTTCCTCCCAAACATAACCCCAGCCTAATTAATAGAAAATATCAGAAAAATCCAAAATGAGAGAACTTCAAATGTGAAAAAGTCTTGAAAAAGAAGAAAGGGCTGTGGGAGTATCACAGATTGAGGATGATTAAGCTGATACATAACTAAATTCTGTGTGTTATCCTTATTTGGATTCTGGGAGAGACAAAGGACATTAGTGGAAGACACTGGTGAAATCAGAATAAAATCTGTAGTTAACAGTGGTACCGATGTTCACTGCTCAGTATTACAGACATAACATGGTTGTACAGCAAGGGAAGCAACTTCCAGAAGTCATCACTTTTAGTCTTACAGTAAGAAAAATCAAGGCAAACTAGAAATCAGTAGCTTTTCTTGGGCTCCTCAGAGAACCAAGGCTTCAAGACTAGTTGCCACCCTGAAATTTAGAGAGGCAGGCATATCCAGAGAGACAGGAGCTGAACCTGTGACTGCCTCCTGAGGCCTGTAGCAAGCACACTGAAGCCACAGACGCGTGGGGAGACTTACATGATACTTTTCACAAATGGCTGGAGGCTGGGTGTGACTCATTGGGAAAATCCTGGGGGCCACCATTTTGGGGCCTTCTCCATCAGGACCCCCGTAGGTTCTCATGGTGAGGATGGAGAAAGGTGCCCTTGTGGCTTTGGAGGGGGGTGAATGAGAGGAGGAGGTAGTTGGGGCATAGGAATTATTTGGAAATATGTCCAGATCTTTCTATAGAACAGAAGTATGCTCTCCAGGAGAAAGAACCTAGCCTGAATGCAATTCTGAAATCTTATCCCAGTCTGTACCATGTAAAAATTAGAGACAAAAAGCATATAGAATTAAAATGATGCTTAGTAATTAAGTTTCAGTATTTTCTCTTCTTTATAAGTGACCTGGGTATCTAAAGAAAACTCAGGTTAGCGTAAGTTTAAGGCTTTAAGTTACGCAAAGAGCTTGGAAACTATTTTTATACTACAAATTGTAAGTACTGTTGAAATAAGGTTGGTCAGAAGAAGGTTCAATTTGGTTAAGGAAAAATTCGCATTTTTGATAGTCTGAAACAGCTGTAGCCACAGGCGGGTTTATTTAATCAGGAAACCTTTGTAAGTTTGGGAAGAATATACCCAAATAGAATAGAAATGTATGATGCTAGGAATGTAGCATCATAAACCACTGTTTCAACCAACAATATCAAACTAGTCCTGATTGCTAAAGACCTACCCAAATTATGGAAACCTGAATTTTGAAAATCCTTGAGTCAGTTTGTATAAGAACATTTTTAAAGCATATGAAAGTATTAAAAGTTAAATTTCCCAAATTTCTGGGAATTTTAGAACTGTTCAATCTGTATGTGTTTATTTATCATTACAGCAATTAAAATAGAAGTCCTTTTAAGGAATTTATGGTGTAATTTTGTAATACCATCCAAATGTAGGAAACTATTACATATGTGTAGACACAAAAACACCCAGATTGGGTAAGGTATGTGCTATGGTGAGTGCTGTGAAGTGTGTAAACGTGGAGATTCACAGACCTGTACCCCTGGGGGGAAAAATATATATGTTTATAAAAAATAAAATTATTTAAAAAAAAACCACCCAGACAGACATAAATAAAGAGCTTTAATTCTAAAACTTCTGCATGCATCAGACAAAAGCCACACATGGTGCCTATTTCTGGTTGTGCAGAAGAGCTAGTTATCACCATTACCACCAATATTTGTGGAGAAGATCTTTGAGATTTCCTTTGGGCTAATGTGTAATTTTATGAAGGCTGTGGGCTAAATTTTGGGTGAAAGACCAAGGAGAGACCCAGTGACCGATGTGGGTGTCTCCAAAACCCATCTGAGTGGTGAAGCCTCCTGCCTCATCCTGCCAAAGAGATTCTCAGCCTCAGGTGTTAGCAGCTGCAGTGCGTTGGGTCCGTTAAGTTTCTGTCTCTACAGAAGGTTGAGCAGGGGACAGTGTGTGGTGGTGGAGGAGAAGTCTCTTGGAAAGTGGCTGTCTTAGTGTATTTTTCAGTCAGGGAGTTTCCTTGGCTTTGGGGGGTAGGCTTTGATTTTGAAAGTAGCTAATTATTTATGGGGAGCCTTCTAATAGTGACTTGGGCTCTATTTTTAGTGGGTCTTTTTGCACCTGTCATTGAACACTCTTTGTTTCTATTAAAGGGTGCTGAGTGGCCTTGACAGGAGCAAAGGTAGGTCAAGTTATCAGTGAGAGCCATTCAGGACAAAGATAGCTAGGCATGAGTCATGGACCTGGAGGGGGGCCATTGGGAGAGCCAACAATACTGATGTTCCGACTGGAAAGTTATTCTCTTTCCAGAAGGTTTATGGCGGCCATGGGACTAAGCAGGCAACCATGCTGGGTAGTGAGAGGTTCTAGTAAGACAGAAAGAGGTTTGGGTGAAGGCATGTCACATGGTGGGCATCACAGATGCATGTCACTTCTAGGGCTCTCTGCTCTTCCCGACTGCATGGCCTCTGTTAGACAAACCTCCTGTAGGGATTCATAATTCTCTTCTCCCACACAGATGGCCAACCTAACTTGAGGTTACCCTTCCTCTCACTAATTAACGATTCTTCTCCACTAACTTCTACTCTGTGTAAGTGAGCCATTCCACTCCTTTCCAAGTGTAAAGTAGATACACTGAACATTGCAAACAGAGGGAGGGGGAAGAACCAGTCTCTTGGTTAAGCTTGGCCTCTTTTATCTGAATCCCATTTTTGTGTCCTTCTGCTTTAATGGGTTGTGTGGTTAGTAGGAATAAGCTAATGAAGCAGATGAGTCTGAGAGGTCTGAATGTCACATAATGAGCAATGCAGGAGGCCTGGCTTCCGCAATCATATGACAGCGTCCCTAGGCACAGAATATTCTAGACCCAGGTGAGTGGTTTGGGACCACTGGGTCAGGGATAGCAATCATTTTATGTGAAGTCCAAATAAATAATGAGTATGTGATCATGCAGAAGAAAATCTCCTTAGGGCAAACCAACTCTGATCGCTGAGGATAGGAACACGAAAGGGGATCACTGTGCTTACAGACAAATAGAGAACTGAAGCTATAGGGTACTAACAGATGTCCCTACATCAGTTTAACTTGCAAATTTAAAAAAATGTGTTCTTTAATTTGTTTGTAAACAACACAAAGTTCTAAAAAATAATCCCTTGGGTTAGGCAAATAATCCTCATTTCATTTTGACGTCATTAGGAACACCAGTGAGATGTTCTTGGATGTCATAACTGGTAGGCCCACATGTAGTTTAGGAGCCCGATGCATTCATGATACTTCATTGTTATGCAGATGTTAAAAACTGTGAGCTTCTTCATATGGCGAGTTTAATAGGTTTATATTTCTTAGTGACGCAGCTATGGAGATACATTTTTCAGCTCTCCCTTTCAAAAGAACCTGTTGTGAGGGGCATGGGAAAGTGACAGCCTCCAGCCTCGGTACCTCTGGGACTTTCAAGCCCCCACTCACCTCCATCTTGGGGCCATATTCTCCCAAGGCTTCTCTCAGTCAATGACTGGATGGTGGAGTGGGGCTCTCCTGGCCTGATGTGGGGTCTCCCTGGAGGGTGCCTTTACTCTGGACTCTGCATCAGCCTGGCTAAAGCTGTCTCTGAACTGCAGTCAAGTCTGAAGCTCTTCTTGCCCAATCCTGCCTCACCCTGTCTCCTCGATCATCAGACCCGCATCAAAGTAGGAACGCTTTCCACTCCTACTCCTGCTTCCTCATTCTCCGCAGGCATCTCCCTGGCAAATCACTCAGCTTCTGTAGGGGTCAGGCCATTGGGGAGTTAAGGGCAAACAGGACAGCTGAATAAAGGGCATGAGTAAAAGGAAACAGTCAGATGACTCCACTCTAGAAATCCAGGGGACATGGGGCTGTCTCTGACCATAACACGGGGAGGACTGAAGTATGCAGAAGAAGGGAAAGATAATTAAAATTGTCTGCAGTTGGAGAGGACAGCAAAATGCCTCAGAGGCCCCAGAACCTCCCTCAGGACTGAATTGTGAGACAGCAAGACAGCAGGTCAGGCTGAGCCTGGCAGGTCATTCTGTGTAGACCCCTTCCCACCTCACCCCTTTTCTCTTAGTTATTAATTTTCTAAGTTCACATTTTTATTTGATAGAAAATTTGCTTTTGCAGCAGAAATGGGAAACAGACAACTCAAAATGTTTTTAGAAACATGAAGAAATAGGAAGAGAGACATACACCCTCACTGGGGGAGGAAGGGAAAATTTGTTGCAATCCTTCCCTTCTCCTGAGAACTTCTCATTTGGGCTCCTTTAAGTCCTGATCCATCAGAACGGCCCCTGTGCTCACACCCCTTCACACAGGCTCTGCCCTTCTTGTCCTTGAACCCAAGGCATGGATGGACCAGCCCTCATCCTCATGCCCTTCACCTCAGCTCCTCTACAATCTGGGCACTGGTGAGACCCTGACAATACCACATTTCTCAAGGGAGCCAGGGAAGGTTGTTCCTGGACCTGCCTGATCATAGAGAACATGTGTACTCTGAGTGGCTATCGAACCCACTGTAAAACAAAACAAAACAAAAATACATGAGTCATAAATGTCCCATCCAAACTCCTTCCACTTCTTTCAGAAAATCTTTCATAATGATGTAAAAAGAAACTATTTTAAAAGCCTGGTTTACTGGAGTATTTTTGTTTTGCTAGATGCATGACCTCACTGTTCATACTACAAAGACAGAATTCTTCCCTTTGAAACTGGCCTCTCAGTCAGCACCCTGATCTATCCTGATGATGTCCTGGTAACCAAACATCATTCTTGAAAACAATGGGGACTTTTTCTCTACTGGCCCAGTAGTTTGGGGGTGAAGACAGGGCATTTGGTTTTCTAAGAAAAGATGCCGTGCTTTGAGAAGTGCTGCTTTATAAGATGACCTGTTTATTTCCATCTTTGTTATTATGATGCTCGTCACATGGAGTCATTAGAATCATTCCTGATAACATAACTGAAGAGAGTTAAGTTAGAAGAAATCTCACTCCCTCTAATTGCTTGATCTAAAGTTGTGCCCTGTGCTACACAACTGCTGGTCAAGAGCATATAAATGAACCCCTTACCTCTAACCATCCGTCCATCAAGAATTACGAATGTATAAATTTTAGGATTATTTGTTCCATTTCTTTGAAAAAAATGGATGGTATTTTGATAGGAATTGCATTAAATGTGTAGATTGCTTTTGGACTTCAAGCTTTATTACAAAGCTGTCATCATCAAGACAGCATGGTACTGGCACAAAAACAGACACATAGATCAATGGTACAGAATAGAGAGCCCAGAAATAGACCCTCAACTCTATGGTCAACTAATCTTCGACAAAACAGGAAAGAATGTCCAATGGAAAAAAGCCTCTTCAATAAATGATGTCGGGAAAATTGGACAGCCACATGCAGAAAAATGAAATTGGGCCATTTCCTTACACCACACATGAAAATAGACTCAAAATGGATGAAGAACCTCAATGTGAGAAAGGAATCCATCAAAAATCCTTGAGGAGAACACAGGCAGCAACCTCTTCGACCTCAGCCACAGCAACATCTTCCTAGGAACATCACCAAAGGCAAGGGAAGCAAGAGCAAAAATGAACTATTGGGATTTTATCAAGATCAAAAGCTTTTGCACAGCAAAGGAAACAGTTAACAAAACCAAAAGACAACTGACAGAATAGGAGAAGATATTTGCAAATGACATATCAGATAAAGGGCTAGTGTCCAAAATCTATAAAGAACTTAGCAAACTCAACACCCAAAGAACAAATAATCCAATCAAGAAATGGGCAGAAGACATGAACAGACATTTCTGCAAAGAAGACATCCAGATGGCCAACAGACACATGAAAAAGTGCTCCATATCACTCGGCATCAGGGAAATACAAATCAAAACCACAATGAGATACCACCTCACACCAGTCAGAATGGCTAAAATTAACAAGTCAGGAAATGACAGATGCTGGCGAGGATGCGGAGAAAGGGGAACCCTCCTACACTGTTGGTGGGAATGCAAGCTGGTGCAACCACTCTGGAAAACAGCATGCAGGTTCCTCAAAATGTTGAAAATAGAACTACCCTACGACCCAGCAATTGCACTGCTGGGTATTTACCCTAAAGATACAAACGTAGTGATCCGAAGGGGCACGTGCACCCGAATGTTTATAGCAGCAATGTCTACAATAGCCAAACTATGGAAAGAACCTAGATGTCCATCAACAGACGAACGGATAAAGAAGATGTGGTATATATACACAATGGAATACTACGCAGCCATCAAAAGAAATGAAATCTTGCCATTTGCGACGACGTGGATGGAACTAGAGGATATCATGCTTAGCGAAATAAGTCAATCAGAGAAAGACAACTATCATATGATCTCCCTGATATGAGGAAGTGGAGATTCAACATGGGGGGTTAAGGAGGTAGGAGAAGAATAAGTGAAACAAGATGGGATTGGGAGGGAGACAAACCATAAGTGACTCTTAATCTCACAAAACAAACTGAGGGTTGCTGGGGGGAGGGGGGTTGGGAGAAGGGGGGTGGGGTTATGGACATTGGGGAGGGTATGTGCTATGGTGAGTGCTGTGAAGTGTGTAAACCTGGTGATTCACAGACCTGTACCCCTGGGGATAAAAATATATTATATGTTTATAAAAAATTAAAAAAAAGAAATTAAAAAAAGAAAAAAAAGAAGAAGAAAGCTATATGCATCCAGTCAGAAACAGTACTGCAAATTTTGAAATTTTATCTTTTCCTGGGCTAGCAGTGTGCTGTATGATCTTCTTTCATGATGCTGAGCAGGGGCAGAGAGCCATGGCTCCCGTCAGCCACAATGCCATGAGGATAAACAACCTGTATACTTACAACTGTTCTGTATCCATATAGTCATTTTTTTTTCACTTTCAATACAGCACTCAATAAATCATGAGATATTTAAAAAAATATATATGAATGTACAGTTTGAATGAATGAGAGAACCTTGTGCAGCCCTTCAATAATTAAGATGCCAGGTGTTGCCTTGAGTCTGATGTCCTCATGGCTGAATCTGAGCTCACCCACACCCCCAGAGGTTGGTGGAGTGACAGCTGCTGCTGATAGCACTTCTAATTAGACCTTACCTGTAGCATGCTTGGATCATGATGCAATACTTAAAGTCCTCTCATCCACTCCTGGTCTGTTTGAACTCCACTTAATTTGAATATGTGGTTTATCCAAAAGTCATACTGACTTAAAGGATAGGACTTTTCCCTGTAGGTTCAGAAATGAGGATCCCTTGAGAGACCTGATCACTCCCAGGACTGGAGACTGGCACTCCTTGGCCCCAGGTGCTTTCTGGCTGTGGGCCAGAGACACCAGGGCCTTACTACATGGCATGTCAGTGGGGCAGCTCACAACATGGCCACTGGTTTCTTCCAGAGCAAGTGCTCAAGAGAGGGAGGGCCAGGGGGATGTCGACGTCATGTTGTCACCTACCTTGGCAGTGCTGTGAGTGCTGTGTGTGTGCTTCTGCTGTGTATTTGTTAGAAGCAGGTCATTCATCCTATCCCATGTCCAAGACATGGGGGGATTACAGGGGGTGGGGATACAAGCAGGTAGGGGTCATTGGGGTCACTTTCGAGGCTGCCTTCCACAAGAACATTTTTGAAATGCTCCCTAAATTCACAACATGAGCTAGTCTCCTCCACGTAGTCTTCATAAAGTCTCTTTAGTTAGTTTTAACATTAAACCAACGTACACTCTGACTGACCTTAATTATTGGCACATTATAATAACTTGGGTAATGCAGTTGAAATTTTTGATTACTTTAAACTTAGCAGTTGGTCCCCTGGTTTTCCTATAGAAAAGTTTTAAAGATTGATTGATTGATTGATTGATTTTAGAGAGAGAGAGACCCCACACACATGAGTTGGGGGAAGGGCAGAGAGAGAGATAGAGAAGCAGAGTCCATTCCCACACAGAGCCTGGCGAGGGGCTCTATCTCATGACCCTGAGATCATGACCTGAGCCAAAATCAAGAGCCCAATGCTCAACTGACTGAGCCAGGCACCCCTAGAATTTGTTTATTAGAAGATTTTAAAAAAAGGTTTAAAGGCCATTTTTTTTTTACTTACATTTATACTTTTTATATCTTAAAATCAGAGAAGAGCATTGTTCGTTTTACTTTAGGGTGATGAAGGGATCATCAGAAACTTTCTTATAGGATGTATTTGCTCATAAAACATTTATTTATTTCACATGGTACAGATGCTCAAGGTGTTTTCTGGGAAGACAGGTCTGTTCCTTCTTCCTGGGCTTGGTTCACTAAAAATACATCCACCACTGGGAAAATCACAGGTCTAGGGTCAGACTTTCCCCCATCTGGGCTCCAATGAATTCCACCCTAGTAGCAGTGAGCACAGAAGAGAGATGGCATAGGGACAGCTTCCTGCCCATGAACACACATGTGCCCTAGAGCATCTCCTGGGCTGCATGAAACCTCATTTTCCACTTTCAGCAGAGTAGGGACTTAGGTTAGACAGTCTTACTACAACCCCAAGAACACATGTGATTAAAGACAAATTCTCATTCGTAAAAATGAAAACATTTTGAACTTCAAGAACACCATTAAGTGAAAAACAAGTCCCAGATGGGAAGAAAAATATTTTGAAAATACATGTATGATAAATTACTTGCATCCCAAATAGATTCTAAAAGCTTGCAGCTCAATTATCAGAAGATAAAAAGGCAATAAAATATATGCTAAAATGTTGAATAGATGTTTCATCAGCGCACATGTATATAGAATGGCCAACGAGCCCAGGGCAGCATTCTCAATATTTTACCCATCGGAGAAATGCAAATAAAAACCACAATGAAATGCCACTTCATAATCGCAAGGATGACTATAGCAAAAGAGACAAGGATGCCTGGGTGGCTCAGTGGGTGAAGCGTCTGCCTTTGGCTTGGGTCATGATCCCGGGTCCTGGGATCCAGCCCCACGTTGGGCTCTCTGTTCAGAGAGGAGTCCGCTTCTCCCTCTTCCTTCTGCTCCCCAGCTTGTGCTCTTTCTCTCTGTCAAATAAATAAATAAAATCTTTTAAAAAATAAAGTGAAAAAAAATAAAGTGAAAAAATAAAGTCAAGAATGAGTGTTGGAGAGGCTGAAAATAAATTGGAACCCTCATTCATTGCTCATGGGAACACAAAAAGATGCAGCCACTGTGGAAAACAATCTGTCACTTATTTGAAAATGAAGATGTAAATTTACTAGATCATCCAGCAATTACTTTCTTGAATATCCATCCAAGATAAATGAAAATATGTGTCTGTACAGAGACATGTGCATGAATGTTCATGGAAGCATGATTCAGAAGAGCCAAAAAGTAGAAATAATCCAAGCGCCCATCCATCCTGCAACAGAGATGAACCTCAAAACATATCAAGGTAAGCACATTTTTTAAAAGCACAGATTGTGAAATTCCATTTATATGAAATGTCCATAAAAGGCAAGCCTGTAGAGACAGGAAGTACATTAGCTCTCACTTAGGCTTGGAGTGGGAATGAAGCCAATGGCACGGGAGCACGAGCCTCTTTATGTGGTGATGGAAATGCTCTCAAACAGAACGGTGGTCATAATGACAGCACTCCAGAGCGACTAGGCCCTACTGACTTGTAAGCTAAAATTGGGTGCCTTCAGGATGTAGATACATCTACTGGCTCTGGATGCCGTGTTAGCAAGGTACGTATGAAAGTGGTAAAAAATGACGTAGTAAGGGTCAGCACTGCTGTGATGAGGGGCGTCTATGTGCTTGATATATGGGGGCTAGTCAATGAATTATTGTTGCCTTAATTTTGGACTCGGCCATTATTTCAGCTTCTTACCTATTACACAAGACTATGATCTTAAAAGTCAGTCCTGGATGTATATCAAAAAATGGAGGGGACGCCTGGGGGGCTCAGTCCATCAAGCATCCAGCTCTTGATTTCTGCTCAGGTCAGGATTGCAGGTCATGGGATCCGGCCCTGCCTTAGACTCTGTGCCCAGTGGGGAGTCTGCTTGGGATTCTCTCTCCCTTTCCCTCCACACCCCTCCCACTGCGCTTCCTCTCTCCCTCTCATTTTCAAATAAATAAATGAATCTTATTATAAAAATAAAGGGCTAACCCACACTTTTTGCCATATTCTTGTGCTTCTTAGATAAAAAATATGAAATTTGTGTATCATCACCAACTGATGGAATTATACCTATGATTTAGCTAAATCTTATCAATATTTGAGATTATTTTCCCTAAATTCCAATCCATAAAGTAAAAGCTCAGTCATTTCTGTTAGAAGTTTTCACTTCACAGTGAAACCAAATTTTCTAATAGTATTTGCATCAACTGAATCTTGGGAAGTCATTAATATTTTCAAAACTTTGGTGGTTTTCTTATATAATGCTCTTGTGAAATAAAAAAGTAAATAAATAAAAAACCCTTTTAGCTTACAGTCTATAATTAGAGTTACAACCAAGAAAAGAAATAAAAACTCAAACCCCAATAGCAGAATGAATTTTACAGGCTAATTAGAAACTTTGAGAGCCTCAATTTTTAATTAACACTTTCCATTTGCAAATTAGCTGTAAAAAGTGGTTGTATTTTGCTGCCCTTCTCTCTGAAAGAAGTATACTTTAAATAGTGAATGTAAAAAAAAATGGGAAAAAAACAATAATGCAAATATTTTGCTTTCTTTTATGTATTCTTGTGCATCTCCTCGAAGCTTCCTGTCTGCTTCTTTTCATTGTTCATGACTAATCCTCTGCTAGAAGGGGGGTCACACAGGGAGAAAACACCAGTGACACCAAAGTTCTGAAAACAATTGTAACAAGAACAGCCATGCTAAATAGCAGAACTCCATTCCATGGTGGAGCTCCTCAGGTCCCTGTGAGAAAAAGGCAGGCATCGTCACGTGCTTCAGATTTCAGAATAAGCCATGAGAGTGTTGGGTGCCAAGAAGAACATTCCTAAGTTGATGAAAATCTTCTTTCTGACTTATTTAGATAAACCCTGGGATCATCTGTGATTTCAGGAGGCAAGAAAACATCTTCTGAATATGGAAAATTAAGAAATTTAAGGTGCAGGAAACCACAGTACACAGTGGGAAGCAATGGGCAGAGTTCAGGTCAATGTGTCTGTTGAGGAGCAGGAGGGAGAAGAGGAGAGTAAACATGGGGGTTGGGAGAGGAGGTGTCCATGTCCTGCTGACACAAGGAGGACTCATTAAATTGGGTCTCGAGTTACCCCAGGAGAGGAGGAGGAGCCCCTCAGTCTAACAGTGACCTGAGACCTCCACCCTCTATCCTTCCTGACCCCCTCTGGCTTATTGCTGGGAACATTCCAAGGACCTGGTAATGCCATGGCAGTTCACCTTCTCTTCTGGGTGGTGGCACTGTGCACTCTGCCCCCCACCTGGATATTTATTGTTCTAGCTATCTCCATTCCCTTTCTGGGAGAAACTTTTCACCCACTTCATCTGTGAATTTTTTTAATGAAGATTTTATTTATTTATTTGATAGACAGGGATCACAAGTAGGCAGAGAGGCAGGCAGAGATAGGGGAAGCAGGCTCCCTCCTGAGCAGAGAGCCCGAAGCGGGGCTCAATCCCAGGATGCTGAGATCATGACCTGAGCTGAAGGCAGAGGCTTTAACCCACTGAGCCACCCAGGTGCCCCTGAACATACAAAAAATTTAGAAAATGGAGAGATGGGAACACACCATGTTCCACCAACCAGATACTCAGTTACTCTTTTTCTAAATAATATTTTTCTCAATATATTAGAAAAAATAAAGATTTTTATTTATTTGACAAACAGAGATCACAAGTAGGCAGAGAGGCAGGCAGAGAGAGAAGAGGAAGCAGGTTCCCCGCTGAGCAGAGAGCCCGATGCAGGGCTTGATCCCAGGACCCTAAGATCATGACCTGAGCCGAAGGCAGAGGCTTTAACCCACTGAGCCACCCAGGTGCCCCTTGTCCATGAATTTTTGGCAACCCCTTCCATCCCCCTGATCTTCACAGCAGGTACCACACTGTAAAGTGACATCTGACCCCAGGCGGGATGACCTGGGGGAAGAGTTCTTTCTGAGGAAGTTAAAATGGAACTAAAAGGCTTCCCTTCCCCACTCCCATGTGATTCATCTCCTGGACAAAAAGCAACCTGAGATGGCCACATCCGTGAAGGAACAAAGCGCCACGCCACCCAGACGTGTAGTAATGAAGCACACTTGCAGAAGGAAGCAGAGAAAAGAGAGAATTCACTTTTTCATTGTTTCAGGACATCACAGTTGGATCTCGGTACCTTTTAAGAACAGATTATCACTTGACATGTTTCTAATACCAAGATTGTGGTTGTAGTAAATGCCCATTGGGTCCCCTTCCCTCTTTTTGTCAATAGGATGTGTTCCCTTCAAGTTTAAAAATAAACTCTTCTCTTCATCTAAATATTCAAGCTGATGTCATGTTGAAGCACACAATTTACTGCTGTTGGGCTGCTGTTACTCGCCTCCATACATTGGAGGACAAAGCTCTCAGACAGTGATTTTTTTTAGTCAAATGCCACCCTTCTCAATGACAGATTACAACAACAACAAAATCACTGGACATTAAATCTTTTCTTTGAATAACATCTTGCCTCCTTGTCCTTGCCAGCCTGCATTTGACAAATGAATAAGAAATAACTTTTATTCTTTAACGATGAAGACCTTTGGAATTTTTGTGCCATTGCATAAACTTACCTCTCCTCACTGGCAGGACTGTGTGTATACTTTTTTCATAGATCATGTAACATTTTATTGTCCTGAAGTATCTACATGTCTGACTCCCATCTAAGACAGGGAGGTGTCGCTATCCACTGGTGTGCACCACAAAACCAAGTCAGCCATATGAGTAGAGTCTGGATAAATGAGGTTGAATGAAATGAGTTGGTTCCAGAGGAATTTTCCCCCTAACATTTTCAAAATTCCCTAAGAATCTGATGTCAACGACATGTCCCAAACACTGAACATCAATTTCTTCTTCATGGAATATTTAAATGATCTTTGTTCTCACGTCACCCAATTGGCCCTCCCATTCTCCATGCATTTTGTTTTTTCCAGCTCTGTATTTTATTTTTCTTCACACAGTTGGAAACTTTCATGTTTCAGAAAGTCCTATGTCTCAGGATGGAATTCTTCTCCTTCTCCTTTGCTTTGTTCTAAGGGCCATAAACCACTCCTCTTAACTCTGCCTCTCCCATTTTTGTCCTATGTAGTCCCAGCCAACTCATTCCCAATCTTTTTGTCTGGAATCGCTCTGAGAGTATGTGTGGCTGGGTTTCCTCCTGCCAGTGCAATCTCTTGGGAAGGACTGTCTCTCTCCCGCTCTGGATTTTGGTCTCGACCTTTACTAAAAATTTTTAGGACAGACACACTGCACAATGCACTCACTTTATCCTAGGTCAGTTTCCTGCAGTCCTTAAGAATATTATCTTACACTAGTTAGAATGGCCAAAATTAGCAAGACAGGAAACAACGTGTGTTGGAGAGGATGTGGAGAATGGGGAACCCTCTTACACTGTTGGTGGGAATGCAAGTTAGTGCAGCCACTTTGGAGAACAGTGTGGAGATTCCTCAAGAAATTAAAAATAGAGCTTCCCTATGACCCTGCCATTGCACTACTGGGTATTTACCCCAAAGATACAGATGTAGTGAAACGAAGGGCCATCTGTACCCCAATGTTTATAGCAGCAATGGCCACGGTCGCCAAACTGTGGAAAGAACCAAGATGCCCTTCAACGGACGAATGGATAAGGAAGATGTGGTCCATATACACTATGGAGTATATGCCTCCATCAGAAAGGATGAGTACCCAACTTTTGTATCAACATGGACAGGACTGGAAGAGATTATGCTGAGTGAAATAAGTCAAGCAGAGAGAGTCAATTATCATATGTTTTCACTTATTTGTGGAGCATAACAAATAACAGAGGACATAGGGTGATGGAGAGAAGAAGGGAGTTGAGGGAAGTTGGAGGGGGAGATGAACCATGAGAGACTATGGACTCTGAAAAACAACCTGGGGGTTTTGAAGGGGCAGGGGGTGGGAGGTTGGGGGAGCCAGGTGGTGGGTATTATGGAGGGCACGTATTGCATGGAGCACTGGATGTGGTGCAAAAACAATGAATTCTGTTACGCTGAAAAGAAATAAAAAGAAAAAAAGAGCATATTTTCCCTATCCACATGCCAAAGTCCTTCCCCTCTGAGTCAAGGTTCTCTTGCTAATACTCTTCAAATTTCCCTCTGATCAGCCCTTGGCCTTACCTCTCCACCACACCAGATTCTCTGCATCTTTTTATGTTTTCCCACTTGGCTTTCATATACCCTTCCTCTTCTGAGAACAACTTTCTTCCACAATATCTCAGTTAAAATTGTCAGGATTCGAAGCTTATCTCTTGTGTGTTTTGCGGTGGTGGTAGTTGGTCTCCTTATTTGTCCTTTTCTGGGCCTAGCTCTGTTAACTTTTGCTTTATGCATTTTGAGACTGTGTTAGGTACAGACACATTCATAGTTGGATCTTCCTGGTGAATCAGACATTTTGTCATTAGGTAGTAACCACCTTTATTCATAGGAAGGTTTTTGTGCATTAAGTCAGCTTTGGCTTCTCTCGGGGAGGGGGTTATGGAATGAGAAAGGCCGAAAAAAATAAATCTGGGTTTCATCTCCTCAATTCTGCCCTGTGCTCCTTCACTCACACTCATGGGTGTAATCGCTAAAGCTGATGCATGTTCCCTTTGCAAGTTGTCATGTGTCCTGGTCCACATTTTACTTTGTTGTATTCCATTTTAAATTTATTTTATTTTACTTTTATTTGTATTTTTATGGTCCATATTTTAAATGACCTGACTATTCTAAAAAGCATTTAGTTTGTATTTTCATTGTGAAACATGTGGCCAAATGTGCTGACATGCCCTTCTCCATGCAGTGACCACACACAGAGAGAGAGAGAACAGCTTAGCCTTTCAGCTGTGGGACCCAGCTCCACCGGCACTGTCCCTTTATTCACACACACATGAATATACCGTCATTGTCATTGTGCAGTATCTTTCTAACTTGATGTGACATCACCACATACATAGGGGGAGAAAACCCAAAACAGCAGGGTGATTGTCCCTTGAAAGGATGAAATGAAGCCCACTGCTTGGGAAAGTTCTTCTTCCTTTGAACCGTGGGTCTTCCCTGAACATTTTCAGATGCACCAGTTCAACAGCGATTTTGCAATTAATAAATCCACACCTGCCCATATGTGAAAATCACAAGCAAATGAATACTTAATTAGAATCAAACAAAAAAGCACTTAATCAGGACATTTCCAAGTTTTTTAATATTCAAATTTAGACCAACTAAAGCTATTTAAAGGTTACAGGCAGAAACAGGTTGTGTTTTTTTTTAAGATTTTATTTTTATTTATTTATTTGACAGAGAGGGAGAAAGGGAAAGAGAGAGAGAGCACAAGCAGGGGGAACTGAGTGGGAGTGATAAACAGACTCCCCACTGAGCCAGGAGACCAATGTGTGACTCAATCCCAGGATCCCGGGACCATGACCCGATCCAAAGGCAAACACCCAACCATCCGAGCCACCCAGGCACCCCACAGATAGAAACAGTTTTAAGGCAAATTTCCCCTTTATTTCTTTTTAAAATTCAATTTATTTAAATTGAAAAATGAGAACAGTTTACCCGTTTCTTCCACTTCCCACCTCCGATGAATATTTATTTAGTTTTAATATTTTTTTGTCTTTTAATTACATGGAACTTGTTTTATTGATGTTTTATATGAGAATATAGAATATATAGCTTTGCATGGCTGTTTTAAATGAATTGCACACACTTATACAATGTAATGTTGATTGGTTATATCCATATACATCTCAGGAAGAATTATAGAGAAATTATATTGAAATTTTCAGTAACTACTATGCAAGCTTAAGAACTATTTTTGGAAGAGAAGTGGAGAATGGCAGTGAATTAATTAGGATCTGCATTCCACTGCAAGAAATAGTAACTCCAAAACAATTAATTTTTTTTCATTATTACAAACTTATTTTCCCCTTCACATAAAAGGACAAGGGAGGATGGTATACGGTGGGACTGGTGGCTCATGATATGATTATAGGAGTCTTTCTGACAATCGTTCTACCAGCTCAAAACCAAAACCACTCATTTTTGCTACAATTCTCATATATGTCTTCAACCCACAACTACTATAGAGCGGGACCCTAGTAGTAGTAGTAGTTACCTTAAACTGTTATGTTTCACTCCGTTGGGTGCTGCACCGAAAGCACCCATTCTCACGTCTTCTCTCAACCTGCATCAAAGCTGAATGCACACATACTTTGTTCATGCATCAAACACCACTGACACTGCTCTCACGGAAGGAAGGTTGCAGCACCCACCATCTTCAGGGAGTCCTGCCTAGATGCTGCATTGATAGTCATGTGGCTCTGGACAAGACAGAAACAGCTCTGGTTGGGATAAAAGAACAGAGCTCTGAGTCTGGAAGCAGATAAGTGCAGTATATGACATTTGTGGCTGCATTTTTTTTTTTTTAAGGAGAGGAAGGGAGAAAGTGGAAGGGGGGAGGGGCAGAAGGGCAAAGGGAGAGAGAATCTTAAGCAGGCTCCATGCCCAGCTCAGGACTAGGAACAGGCCTCGCTCTCATGAGCCTGAAATCATAACCTGACCTGAAATCAAGAGTTGGACGCTTCACCGACTGAGCCACCTGGGCACCCCATGGCTGCATTTTGGTATATATATATTACATGTCCAGGGAATTGAGAAAAGATAGATATAAGGAAGTTGGCCCTCAAAATTGCTTCTATACCTCTAACTATAAGTTTCTTAAAACTGATTTTGTATCAGAAAACAAACACCACTGCAAGTAACATTAACATTAGTAACGGCACAATGGAGTAAGATGCAACCTATGTTATTGGACTCCTTAAGGCAATAGATGCTTATCTCACAAAATGTTGAGAGATTACAGTTTTTTTATTTTATTTTCTTAATTTTATTTTTTATAAACATATAATATATTTTTATCCCCAGGGGTACAGGTCTGTGAATCGCCAGGTTTACACACTTCACAGCACTCACCATAGCACATACACTCCCCAATGTCCATAACCCCACCCCCCTCTCCCAACCCCCCCTCCCCCTATCAACCCTCAGTTTGTTTTGTGAGATTAAGAGTCATTTATGGTTTGTCTCCCTCTCAATCCCATCTTGTTTCATTTACTCTTCTCCTACCCCCTTAACCCCCCATGTTGCATCTCCTCTCCCTCATATCAGGGAGATCATATGATAGTTGTCTTTCTCTGATTGACTTATTTCGCTAAGCATGATACCCTCTAGTTCCATCCATGTTGTCGCAAATGGCAAGATTTCATTTCTTTTGATGGCTGCATAGTATTCCATTGTATATATATACCACATCTTCTTTATCCATTCGTCTGTTGATGGACATCTAGGTTCTTTCCATAGTTTGGCTATTGTAGACATTGCTGCTATAAACATTCGGGCGCACGTGCCCCTTCGGATCACTACATTTGTATCTTTAGGGTAAATACCCAGCAGTGCAATTGCTGGGTCGTAGGGTAGTTCTATTTTCAACATTTTGAGGAACCTCCATGTTGTTTTCCAGAGTGGTTGCACCAGCTTGCATTCCCACCAGCAGTGTAGGAGGGTTCCCCTTTCTCCGCATCCTCGCCAGCATCTGTCATTTCCTGACTTGTTAATTTTAGCCATTCTGACTGGTATGAGGTGATATCTCATTGTGGTTTTGATTTGTATTTCCCTGATGCCGAGTGATATGGAGCACTTTTTCATGTGTCTGTTGGCCATCTGGATGTCTTCTTTGCAGAAATGTCTGTTCATGTCTTCTGCCCATTTCTTGATTGGATTATTTGCTCTTTGGGTGTTGAGTTTGCAAAGTTCTTTATAGATCTTGGACACTAGCCCTTTATCTGATATGTCATTTGCAAATATCTTCTCCCATTCTGTCAGTTGTCTTTTGGTTTTGTTAACTGTTTCCTTTGCTGTGCAAAAGCTTTTGATCTTGATAAAATCCCAATAGTTCATTTTTGCTCTTGCTTCCCTTGCCTTTGGCGATGTTCCTAGGAAGATGTTGCTGCGGCTGAGGTCGAAGAGGTTGCTGCCTGTGTTCTCCTCAAGGATTTTGAGGGACTCCTTTCACACATTGAGGTCCTTCATCCATTTTGAGTCTATTTTCATGTGTGGTGTAAGGAAATGATCCAATTTCATTTTTCTGCATGTGGCTGTCCAATTTTCCCAACACCATTTATTGAAGAGGCTGTCATTTTTCCATTGGACATTCTTTCCTGTTTTGTCGAAGATTAGTTGACCATAGAGTTGAGGGTCTATTTCTGGGCTCTCTATTCTGTTCCATTGATCTATGTGTCTGTTTTTGTGCCAGTACCATGCTGTCTTGATGATGACAGCTTTGTAATAGAGCTTGAAGTCCGGAATTGTGATGCCACCGACTTTGGCTTTCTTTTTCAATATTCCTTTGGCTATTCGAGGTCTTTTCTGGTTCCATATAAATTTCAGGATTATTTGTTCCATTTCTTTGAAAAAAATGGATGGTACTTTGATAGGAATTCCATTAAATGTGTAGATTTCTTTAGGTAGCATAGACATTTTCACAATATTTATTCTTCCAATCCAGGAGCATGGAACATTTTTCCATTTCTTTGTGTCTTCCTCAATTTCTTTCATGAGTACTTTATAGTTTTCTGTGTATAGATTCTTAGTCTCTTTGGCTAGGTTTATTCCTAGGTATCTTATAGTTTTGGGTGCAATTGTAAATGGGATTGACTCCTTAATTTCTCCTTCTTCTGTCTTGTTGTTGGTGTAAAGAAATGCAACTGATTTCGGTGCATTGATTTTATATCCTAACACTTTACTGAATTCCTGTACAAGTTCTTGCAGTTTTGGAGTGGAGTCTTTTGGGTTTTCCACATATAGTATCATATCATCTGCAAAGAGTGATAGTTTGACTTCTTCTTTGCCGATTTGGATGCCTTTAATTTCCTTTTGTTGTCTGATTGCTGATGTTAGGACTTCCAGTACTATGTTGAATAGCAGTGGTGATAACGGACATCCCTGCCGTGTTCCTGACCTTCGCCGAAAAGCTTTCAGTTTTTCTCCATTGTGAATGATATTTGCGGTGGGTTTTTCATAGATGGCTTTGATAATATTGAGGTATGTGCCCTCTATCCCTACACTTTGAAGAGTTTTTATCAGGAAGGGATGCTGTACTTTGTCAAATGCTTTTTCAACATCTATGGAGAGTATCATATGGTTCTTGTTCTTTCTTTTATTAATGTGTTGTATCACATTGATTGATTTGCGGATGTTGAACCAACCTTGCAGCCCTGGAATAAATCCCACTTGGTCATGGTGAATAATCCTTTTAATGTACTGCTGAATCCTATTGGCTAGTATTTTGGTGAGAATTTTTGCATCTGTGTTCATCAAGGATATTGGTCTGTAATTCTCTTTTTTGATGGGATACTTGTCTGGTTTTGGGATCAAGGTGATACTGGCCTCATAAAATGAGTTTGGAAGTTTTCCTTCCATTTCTATTTTTTGGAAGAGTTTCAGGAGAATAGAAATTAGTTCTTCTTTAAATGTTTGGTAGAATTCCCCTGGGAAGCCATCTGGCCCTGGGCTTTTGTTTGTTTGGAGATTTTTGATTACTGTTTCTATCTCCTTACTGGTTATGGGTCTGTTCAGGCTTTCTATTTCTTCCTGGTTCAGTTGTGGTAGTTTATATGTCTCTAGGAATGCATCCATTTCTTCCAGATTGTCAAATTTGTTGGCATAGAGTTGCTCATAGTATGTTCTTATAATTGTCTGTATTTCTTTGGTGTTCGTTGTGATCTCTCCTCTTTCATTCATGATTTTATTGATTTGGGTCCTTTCTCTTTTCTTTTTGATAAGTATGGCCAGGGGTTTATCAATCTTATTAATTCTTTCAAAGAACCAGCTCCTAGTTTCGTTGACTTGTTCTATTGTTTTTTTGGTTTCTATTTCATTGATTTCTGCTCTGATCTTTATGATTTCTCTTCTCCTGCTGGGTTTAGGGTTTCTTTCTTGTTCATTCTCCAGCTCCTTTAGGTGTAGGGTTAGGTTGTGTACCTGAGACCTTTCTTGTTTCTTGAGAAAGGCTTGTACCGCTATATATTTTCCTCTCAGGACTGCCTTTGTTGTGTCCCACAGATTTTGAACCATTGTGTTTTCATTATCATTTGTTTCCATGAATTTTTTCAATTCTTCTTTAATTTCCTGGTTGACCCATTCATTCTTTAGAAGGATACTGTTTAGTCTCCATGTATTTGGGTTCTTTTCAAATTTCCTCTTGTGATTGAGTTCTAGCTTCAGAGCATTGTGGTCTGAAAATATGCAGGGAATGATCCCAATCTTTTGATACCGGTTGAGACCTGATTTAGGGCCAAGGATGTGATCTATTCTGGAGAATGTTCCATGTGCACTAGAGAAGAATGTGTATTCTGTTGTTTTGGGATGAAATATTCTGAATATATCTGTGTTGTCCATCTGGTCCAGTGTGTCATTTAAGGCCTTTATTTCCTTGTTGATCTTTTGCTTGCATGATCTGTCCATTTCAGTGAGGGGAGTATTAAAGTCCCCTACTATTATTGTATTATTGTTGATGTGTTTCTTTGATTTTGTTATTAATTGGTTTATATAGTTGGCTGCCCCCACGTTAGGAGCATAGATATTTAAAATTGTTAGATCTTCTTGTTGGACAGATCCTTTGAGTATGATATAGTGTCCTTCCTCATCTCTTATTATAGTCTTTGGCTTAAAATCTAATTGATCTGATATAAGGATTGCCACTCCTGCTTTCTTCTGATGTCCATTAGCATGGTAAATTCTTTTCCACACCCTCACTTTAAATCTGGAGGTGTCTTCGGGTTTAAAATGAGTTTCTTGTAGGAAAATATAGATGGGTTTTGTTTTTTTATCCATTCTGGTACCCTGTGTCTTTTGATTGGGGTGTTTAGCCCATTAACATTCAGGGTAACTATTGAGAGATATGAATTTAGTGCCATTGTATTGCCTGTAAGGTTATTGTTTATTGTCTCTGTTCCTTTCTGATCTACTACTTTTAGGGTCTCTCTTTGCTTAGAGGACCCCTTTCAATATTTCCTGTAGATCTGGTTTGGTGTTTGCAAATTCTTTCAGTTTTTGTTTGTCCTGGAAGCTTTTAATCTCTCCTTCTATTTTCAATGATAGCCTAGCTGGATATAGTATTCTTGGCTGCATGTTTTTCTCATTTAGTGCTCTGAATATATCATGCCAGCTCTTTCTGGCCTGCCAGGTCTCTGTGGATAAGTCTGCTGCCAATCTAATATTTTTACCATTGTATGTTACAGACTTCTTTTCCTGGGCTGCTTTCAGGATTTTCTCTTTGTTACTAAGACTTGTAAATTTGACTATTACGTGATGGGGTGTGGACCTATTCTTATTGATTTTGAGGGGGGGTTCCCTGAACCTCCTGGATTTTGATGCTTGTTCCCTTTTCCATATTGGGGAAATTCTGTCCAATAATTCTCTCCAATATACCTTCTGCTCCCCTCTCTCTTTCTTCTTCTTCTGGAATCCCAATTATTCTAAGATTGTTTCGTCTTATGGTGTCACTTATCTCTCGAATTCTCCCCTCATGGTCCAGTAGCTGTTTGTCCCTCTTTTGCTCAGCTTCTTTATTCTCTGTCATTTGGTCTTCTATATCACTAATTCTTTCTTCTGCCTCATTTATCCTAGCAGTGAGAGCCTCCATTTTTTATTGCACCTCATTAATAGCTTTTTTTATTTCAACTTGGTTAGATTTTAGTTTTTTTATTTCTCCAGAAAGGGCTTTTATATCTCCCGAGAGGGTTTCTCTAATATCGTCCATGCCTTTTTCGAGCCCGGCTAGAACCTTGAGAATCGTCATTCTGAACTCTAGATCTGACATATTACCAATGTCTGTATTGATTAGGTCCCTAGCCTTTGGTACTGCCTCTTGTTCTTTTTTTTTTTTTTTGTGGTGAATTTTTCTGCCCTGTCATTTTGTCCAGATAAGAGTATATGAAGGAGCAAGTAAAATACTAAAAGGGTGGCAACAACCCCAGGAAAATATGCTTTAGCCAAATCAGAAGAGATCCCAAATCATGAGGGGGGAGAAAGGGGATAAAAAGAGGTCCAGAAAGAAAAAAAAAAAGAAACAAAAAAAGAAAACCAATAAAGAAAAAATATATAAAAGGAAAAAAAAAATATATATATATGTATATATATATATTAGATAAGCTAGTTAAAAAATGTTAAAAAAGAGAAGGGTAAAAGTTAAAAAAATTTAGCAGAAGAAGAGAAAAAAAATTGAAAAAGAAAAAAAAATTAAATTAACTGCAAGGCTATAGAATCATGGGAGAAAGCCACGAGTTCTGTGCTTTGCTTTCTCCTCCTCTGGAATTCTGCTGCTCTCCTTGGTATTGAAACTGCACTCCTTGGTAGGTGAACTTGGTCCTGGCTGGGTTTCTTGTTGATCTTCTGGGGGAGGGGCCTGTTGTAGTGATTCTCAAGTGTCTTTGCCCCAGGCGGAGTTGCACCGCCCTTACCAGGGGCCAGGCTGAATAATCTGCTTGGGTTTGCTTTCGGGAGCTTTTGTTCCCTGAGCGCTTTCCATAGAGTTCTGGAGGATGGGAATGAAGATGGTGGCCTCCCAGTCTCTGGCCCAGAGGAGCTGAGAGCCCGGGGCCCCACTCCTCAGTGTGCCCTCAGAGAACAGCGCCCAATTACTCCCATCACCCTGACCTCCAGCCGCGCTCTGAGCTGACTGAGCCTGCGACCGTTTCAAGGTAACCCCGAGTTGAGAGCTCACTCCTCAGCTCTGTCTCTGTAGCTGGCTTCCCTGTTCTAATACCTGTAAGCTCTCTGACACTCAGACACTCCCGATCCTTCTGTGACCCTGCAGGACCTGAGGCCATGCTGACCCCTCGTGGGCTTCACCCCGGTTAAGCCTCTGGAGCGATGTCCCTCAGCGGAGCAGACTTTTAAAAGTCCTGATTTTGTGCTCCGTTGCTCCACCGCTTGCCGGGAGCCAGCCCCTCCCCCCGCGGTCTATCTTCCCGTTGCTTTGGATTCACTTCTCTGCCAGTCCTACCTTTCAGAAAGTGGTTGATTTTCTGTTTCTAGAATTGCTGTTCTTCTCTTTGATCTCCCGTTGGATTTGTAGGTGTTTGCAATCTTTAGATAAACTATCTAGCTGATCTCCCGATACCTGAAGTCGTCTCAGCCTGCTACTTCTCCGCCATCTTGACTCCTCCCCTACAGTTATTTTTAAACTGGCTTTACTAAAGCTACAAGTGTTCCACTGGGTCTCATAATAAGGTCTGCCATAAGATGGACATCTTCATAACTGGTGGATCTGAGGAGGAAGAGGCAGGAGGGCTGGGGTCTGCTTCAGGGAACATCCAGTCACATCAGTGCTGCAAAAGGAAAGAGTAGGATACAAATTTCCTGTATGCCACAAAGACTAAGAGAGGGAGAAATAGACTTTCTATGTTGATGGAAATGCAGCAAATTGGTAGAAGTAGTAAATAGACAATAGTAGTAAACATGGTATAAGGGCCTACTTAGTCAGAGGGAGCCATTTTGTTGTTTATGCAGTAAACAGAGATTGACCCTACACAGTAAACTTAGATTGACCCTGCCCCTCCCAGAGGAACTTACTTGCAAAGCCCAGATACAGGGGCGGGCCAGGCCAGGTAGAGACAGCCAATCAGTGGGGCGTGCATACTGTCTCCCTAGCTACCAGTCCCAGGTAGAAAGCCCAGATACAAGGGTGGGTCAGGCCAGGTGGAGACATCCAATCAGTGGGGCACGCATATATCTACTAGGGTGAATTGTAATTCAATTGGCCGCCTGTGTGTGTGACCTAACATGACTGTGCAGTTTTCTCTGTGTATTGCAATCTCATCGGCCACCTGTGTATAGCCCAGCTAAACTACCTCTATAAAAGTTAATCTGTGAGGCTAGGAGGGGTCACCTCTTTGCAAGAGATGGCCCTGACCAGTCAGTTTGATTCTCGATGCTTGGCATGAAATAAAGCTTTGCTTGACCTTTGCTTTGTATCAGTCTCGCTCCTTTGATTATGGAGCCTAACAATGGTGTGAAAACATGAATGAGATTGGCTGCTATGATTCCCAGGAAAGCCCAGAAACCCCTCAGGGGAGCCATACAGCCTGATGTACACAATAGCATCTGTATGTTCAGCACTGTGGCGTTATCATTCCAGAAGTCAGCCAAAGCAAAAGGAAAATTCAATGCTGGGAGCCTGAGAAAAAAATTGTAAGTTACCTGACAGAAGGGAAGGATCAGTCTAAATCACTGTGTGAATAACACGACTTTTCATCAGGCCAAATCAGGCTCGAGGAGCTCACTCAGAAAATCCCAGCAGGAGAAAAAAGCCCTAGTGCTATCTTGTATGGGCAAGCTCTGGACAAGTTGTTTGTTTGTTTGTTTTACTAATATTTGCTTGAAGTATAATTTACTTTAGTGGGTTGAAGAGTGACCCTCAAAATTCCTATCCTCTCAGAACCTTGGAATGTGACTTTATTGGCAGTAGGGTCTGGGCAACATATTAGTACAGTAAAAAATCAAGATGAGATCCTGTTAGATTAGCATGGGTGCTAAATCAGAAGGGATTGTCCTTGTAGGAGGCAGAAAAGGACACACAGAAACACAAAGGAGAATGCCATGTGGAGACAGGGGCAGAGATGAGAGCGATGTATCAACAGTTCAAGAAATGTCAACGGTTGCTGGCAGCCCCCAGAAACCAGGAGAGAGTGTGGAGCAAATGATTGCCTCAGAACCTCCAGAAAGAACAGCCTGCCCTAACCCTGTCAAAACCTTAACATTTCTGTTCAGGCACCAAGTTTGTGACAGTTATGGCAACACCTGAGGAAAGTGGCTTTGGAACTGGGAAGGAAGAATGGATGTTAAGGGAGATTCTGGTGACAACTCGGGAAGGAGCATGGCAGAGAAAGTTTCTCATCGTGAACATCGAGTTGTTGATGACCAGAATCTTGGCAGAAATACAAATGTTAAAGGTGCTTCTGGTGAGGTCTTAAAAGGAAAAGAGGAACATGTTATCTGAAGTTGGAGAAAAGGTCATCTTTGTTGCAAAGTGGCAGAAAACTCGACTGAACTGTGTTCTTTTGTTCGGTGGAAAACAGAATTTACGAGTGGCAAATATGGAGAGGTTTAGCTGAGATTTAGCTGAGGAGGTCCTGAGGATAACTGAAGAGGTTTCTAAGCAGTGCTCCACTCAGCTCGTAGCAATGTGTGAAGAAGGAGATAAATTCAGGAGGGGTTGCTCAGCAAAGACAGACTAGTGCTTGACTGGGAGGTACAAGCCAGTCCCAATTGGGAGTGGGAAAACAAGGCAATCTGTGGCTGATGAAGGATGCTCAGGAGAGAAGGCCAAGCATGAGGCTGGGCAACCTTCTGCTGAAGACAAGAGCCAGGGCCCCATGGACCCACTCAAATACCTCAGCAGAGCCAGGAACAGAGAAGGGGTTTGGCCGGAGGGATCTAACGGCATGGGTGCCCCATGATGTACACCACAGACCAGCACGGTTTCATGGGATGTTGTATCAGCAGAAACACCACCAGCTTCTCCTGAAGGAACAGAGACAGTAAGAAATGAAGGGAGGCTGTCCAAAACCTGCGAGATTCTAGAAGCAGGAAGTGGGCTTCCAGAGCTCCCTGCAGGAAAACACAGGCTGTCCTTCAGGAACAAGGAAGAATGACTCCAAAGACACACATGTGGACATGGAGACAGAGGTCAGAGAGGCTCAGGGCCAGGCCAGCAGGGCCACCCCAAGGGCCCTGGGGACAGGGCACCAAGCCTCAGAGGATCTTCCAAGCCTTAATGGAACTTGCTCTGCTGAGTTTGGACTCACTTGGTGACCCCTTTATTCCTTTCAGTTTCCCTCTATGGAAGTGGGAATGTCTATCCTGTACCCGCCTCACCATGCTATTCTGGAAGAAGATAGCTATTTTCTCTCTTCACAGGTCCACAGATGGATTCTTTCTGAGTGTGGCCTCTACTCAGAGTCATAATCATGCCTGACATGGATTATTTAGAAGAATGAGATTTGGAACTTACAGGTGATGCTGGAATGGGTTAGGACTTTGGGGAACATTGAGATAGGATGAAGGCATTTTGCAGGCGGGACAGGGGAGCAAATGTTCACTACCTGGTAGGTAATGTCACTCTCTGTTGTTGAGAGTTTTATGAAAATTTTTTGGTCTATTTCCCCATGGGAACTTCTAAATTGGCTTGACTAAAGGACCTCATCACTCAGTAAAACAAAAACGGGAGATCAAAGCTTGTTGGTGTTTTAACTGGGTTCGCTTTGAATGTATATATTAACTTAGGAATAACTGACATTTCAATTACACTGAGTATATCTACAAAAAATCTGTTGTTTAAGACAGATTTTCCTGGTCAAATTATTATTGATTCCTTTTCCCTTCTACCTGTATTCCTTGAAAGACTCTCTGTGCATCTGTCAAGTCTATTCTTTTGTCATCCTAGTTCTAGGTACTTCAAAAGATACAATGTAGAATTACTGACTTTGCTCAAAACTGTCTATAATTTCACAGTGAAGATAAGAAGTCTGCATTTAGAATTCAGATCTGAGAGATTAAGCAGTAAGAATCCAATGAAAACAGAAAATCTTCTTCAGGTTTGAAAGAGCCTAGAAGCAAAGCACTCCCCTTTCGTATTTTCTGTACTATTTATTAGATTAATGCACGAATGGACAGTGGAAAGTGGGAAGAATAGGGACTTTGGAACAGGCAGATCTGAGTTCATTGCCCAGGAGCAGAGCTTCCAAATCTTGGAAGTAGCTTTCTTGCTCACACAGTGGAAATACTGTCTTGTTTTTAGAGCTCTTACGGAGATGAAAAGAATTAGTCTTCATAAAATATCTATTAAGTAATGCATGCCTTTTAAATTATACTGTAGGTTCTGATACACTTTGGGTCTAAAGTTCAGTGAGTCCCTCACAGTGGACAGTCCATGAAGGAAGTGTATTTACTGAAATGTACTTGGAGAGCTGTGCGTCTTAACTTAGGTAGTGTTTGTTACAGATGGACATTGTACATCCTTCTTTAAAGTTATTAAATGTCACTCAAAATTTCAAAGTATTAGGTATCATTACTAAAAAGAAATTGAATAAACAGAATGAAGAAGACTTACCTTGTGTCGAATAGAAGTTTTCCTCATGTAGGCTTTGTACATTACTTCAAAAATTCTTGTCATAACTTTTGATTTTTTGCTATTGATCTTGTTATGTAAATAAGGTCGTTTCTTTCGTGTTCTTCTCAATGGTGGTTGATTACAGATGTATCTTTTTATAGTGCACTTCAGTCTAGAATAGAATTCTGCAAAACAGGCAAAAGTGACACAATTATAAATGCAGATTTTCTTCTGCAACTCAGCCCAAGTTAATGTGGACTATTAATCCATAGCTTCTTATCAGAAGTCCATTAAGGGTGTAGATGTCTGGAATATAATTATGCTGCAGCTCTGCTAATAATTGTACAACTACTGATCTCCCTTTATTCTTCTTATTTTATCTCCTTAAATTTTTATGGATTTAACCGTAAGTCCATGGCTCTCCAGAAGATAACTTACTGCTGACAGTGCTGGGGCAGGGTGTGGAAATTCCTTAATGAATTGTTCCTGAGGACCACAGACGTCTTGAGACTCGATTTGCTAAAGTAGCAGATGGAAAGGGCAGCTCTTCTAAATATTAGTTTCTGGTGGGAAAAGCCAGATTAAAACTGCAATAGATAAAATTCACGTACCATAAAATTCACCCATTTAAAGTGCACAGTGTTCTCAAGTACAGTTACAGGGTGCAAAACCACCACAAAACTTTAATTTGAGAACATTCTCAATTCCTTTCCCAAGGAAATTTACACTCATGGGCAGGTACGCCATATCCTCTATGCTTCCCCCCGTCCTGTGCTCACTATTACTAATATTATTAGCACACTTTCTGTCTCTGGACATTCTTCTCTTCTGGAAACTTGGTGCAAGTGGAATCATAGAACATACGGTCTTTTTTTTTGACTGGATTTTCTCGCTGGGCACAGTATTTTCCAGGGCCCGCCCACGTGGTAGGATACATCAGTACTTCTTACACTGAATATTTCACTGGACAGTGTACCGTATTTTCTGTATGCCTTCAGCAGTTGATGGACACTGGGTTGTTTCCACTTTGGGGCCCTTAAAGACAATGCTGATGTGAACATCCGCGTGCAGGTTTTCCTGTGGACCTCTGTTCTCACTCCTCTTGGGGACACGTTCACCAGTGGGGCTGCTGCATCCGGTGATAAATCTGTGTTTGACATCCTGAGGAACAAACTGTTTTCTGAAACAGATGCGTCACTTTATATTCCTGCCGCAAAGTATGAGGGATCTCATCTCTTCATACCCTCACCAACACCTGCTTCTGTCTTTTTATTTCATCTGTCCTAGTGTGTCTCCAGTGGTATCTCATTATGGTTTTGGTTTGCATTTCGCTAATGACTAATGATTTTGCACATTTTTGTGTGTGCACGCCAGTTACCATTCATATGTTTTCCTTGGAGAGAGGTCTATACGCATCCTTTGCCCATTTCCCATTGGTTTAGTTATCTTATTATTGACTTGTATGAGATCTTTACATATTCTTGAAAGAAGTCTCTTATCAGATATATGCTTTGTAAATATTTTCTCCCATTCTGTGGTTTGTCTCTACTTTATTTAATAGTACCAATTATTTGAGAGCAGCACAAAGGTTTTTAATTTTGATGAAGCCCAATTTACCTATTTTTCACTTCTTTTGTGTGTCATATCTAAGAAGTCATTGCCTGCCCCAATCATGAAGATATATTTTTAGGTTTTCTTCTAAGATAAAGATATTAAATTGAATGTGTCCTCTAAGACATCTAAGACACACCACACTGAGTGTCCTTGGATGTTAGTTGACGATGGAGAGTGGGTCCTCCAGGAAGAGGGAGCCATCCCTGGGACAGGGAGCTGCATCCGTGGGGAGAGAAGCCCCATCAGTGGCAAGAACAGTGGTGGAGGTGAGGAAGCAGATAGGAAAGGAAGTGGCAGGAATAGTGGTGGAGGTGAGGAAGCAGATAGGGAAGGAAAGGACTCTGCCAGGCACAGGTCAGAACCACCAGTGGTCACGACCTCAATTTTTATGAAGAAGAATTTTAAGACTATTCTTGTTGACTCAACGTTTGTTGAGCAGTCTGGAAATCTAATTAGAAAAACGTGCTGTGGCCCACCTGGTGGGGCTCCCTTCAATAGGCAGCTGAGGCCGGGGGATCAGCAACTCCAGGTGGGTGGCAGAAAGCGTCCTCCCCAGGGAAACCCAGAGTGTGAGACCCCGGAGTGTAGGTGTGAAGGGTCGCCACACCCTTTCCTGCTCACTGTGGACACAGCTAGGCGTCCTCACTGTGTTCCAAGAGACTGTCCCTGACCCAGATGCTCAGGCAAGTGAGGGTGGGGGCAGATGGTCCCCTGGGCACCCCCTCAGTTCCTTCAGCTAGCACAGAGGCTTGCCTGAACAAAAGTGAATCCCCATTCCCACTTCTCAATGCTGTCACATTCAGACTTTGGTGCTGTTAATTATAAATATGTCCAATATAGAAAGCTGTGCTAACATGGTAAAGAGATGAACTTGAAGCATTTTAGAAGTTAAAGTACTTAGACTTTAACTCCTCATTTACCGGAGTTGGGGTTTTGAAGGGCATGTGTTTCTGCCTAAATCATTTCGTACTTCCCAAATATTTTCCTATAACCATGAAGAACTTTTAAAATCAGAAACAAAGTTTTAAAAATTATAGACGAGGAAATTCCATATTACTTCAGAGTTCTTGATCTTTTAGCAAAAAGCCGAATCAGACGGATGGGACCAGGGACTGAGCCGGGTGCACGTTTCAGTGTTTGCCATATAACAGTTTCCCGGTCCCAGACTCCACCGGGGCCAAGGTACCAGCGTCCGGCACCCGCAGGACTGAAACTTGGACCCCCTCTTCGGATCCCAGATCCCACTTGGTAGGTTTTCCCGAGTCCACATTCGTGTCCTGACCTCAGTACGTCTTTCTTGCCGGTGGGGAGAGACTGCCGGGGTGGGACCCCCCGTCACCCGCCCCGCGCAGGGGCCACGCCCGCAGGCGGTTCTGGTCCAGGAACAGCGCACGGCGAGGGTGCTGGTGTCACACGAGAGCACAGAGGGTAAGGGAGCTAGTCGGTGGGGACACAGCCCGCCTCCTGCGCGCTTGCTGCGGCGGAGACCACTCGGCTCCCTCGCGCCTGCGGCCGGTGCGCTCCTTCCAGCCCGGGCGACCCGCAGGTTCAAGCGAGGAGCACGAGAGACACCGTGCGCCCCTTTGCTCAACGTTTACGGTCTTTCTTGCAGTAAATCGAAGACATTTTTCCTGGACTTCATAGCAAGAAAAATATGTGAGTATAGAGAAGATATTGGCATCATTGATCCCCTTCTCATTATTTATGATATTTGCTTTTCACCGAGCAGTTGTTTGCCAATCAATGTCTATGATACATTAAGTAGATAAATTGTTTTTGGCTTATTTTCGCTAGACTTTAATAGAAATAATTTGAGATGTGAGCTGCTCATATTACATTTTTAATATCCTCTTTTTTTCCCTGACTCAGATAGTCCAATTTTTAATTCTTTTTTTTTTCTTTTTAAGCAGACTCCACACCCAGTGGAGCCCAAAATGGGGTTTGAACTCACCGCCCTGAGGTCAAGCCCTGAGCTGAGATCAAGGGTCAGACACAACCGACTGAGTTACCCTGCTGCTCCCCAATTTTGGATTCTTTAACTAGTTCAGAGAACTCTCTATGCTATTTTCAAAATTCATTAATAAGTGGCTGTTAATCACTTTTTCCACCAATGATAATCTCCATTAATTGGGTCCTCTGAACAGTACAGTATCAAGTGAGGTTCTGAATAAAGCATTCAATGAATAATTGTATGAATGAATGGACTGATGATTCGAAGGCACATTAGTGCTGAGTAACCAACTTTTCAAAATGTTATTATTAATTAAAAATTATTTTCTTTACATTTCAGTATGCATTTTGTGCAATCTGCTTTCTCATGTATAGCCATGGGCATGCATGTAACTTGCTACCCTGAATACGTAACTTTTCCAAGCTGTTACCCGTGGTGCATTGAACTTACTCTAGTAAAATAATACAAACAGAAAACTCAATAAATTTGGGAGTTCTTTTCACATTTTAAAATTTCTATGTATTTCTAAGAAAATGAAAGCAGCTATGCTTTTGTGGTTCACAAGTCATAGGAATGTAATAATAATTTACTTATAAAACCAGAAGTTCAGGCTGAAAAGACCCCAAGGGGTGTGGTAGGGCAATGGCGTTGAAATCACGATCAGGAGGAATTGGCTATGACACTCTCAAACTCTCCTCCTGCCTGTGCCCAGGACAGAAGTTCTGAAATGTGAGAGAAACATGGGAGGCCAAGGAGATAAGGCATAAGAGACCCATTTTAATAAGGAACAGTCAAAATTAAGCATAACCTCAGAAATATTTGAGAATGAGGGAGAATTTCCTTAGTTATTAAAAAAAAATTCATAGCTACAGGGACACCTGGGTGGCTCAGTTGGTAGAGCATCTGACTCTTGATTTTGGCTCAGGTCATAGTCTCAGTGTCCTGGGATGGAGCCCTGCCTGGGCCTCTGTGCTCAGCATGGAGTCTGCTTAATGATTCTGTCTCTGTCTCTCCCTCTCCCTTAATGATTCTGTCTCTCCCTCTCCTCCCGCTTGTGCACACACTTTCTCTCTCTCTAATAATATAAATTTGTAAAAAGAAATCATAGCTACAAATCACTAGAAAAATGCGGAAACAATATTGTAATCAAAACACACATTGTGTTTTGACTTAAAATTTAGCTTTTCTTGAAAATAATTAGGATAGAAATGTATGTTTCTGGGTGAGAGAGTTACTCATGGCAGGCCTTCACTAGTCACAACTAGGAAAAGTAGAATAAACCATAAAAAGTTACATGTTTGAAGGCATGGGATACAGGCAGAAACAAAAGTACTGAATGAGCTAAAACTTTAAGGACGACAAACTTTGGGAAAGAACCAATAACAAGCAGTTGTTATTTCCCCTGTTGTCAGCAAAGCCTGGGCTGCAGAAAGAAAATAAAACTAACAAAAATTTTAGTAGTCACATGAGCTGGAATCATAAATTTGGAGAGTATAGGGGACCCCAGAAAGCGTTTGCTGATTTCTACACCAGACAGTAAAAGGCATATTCCAAAATCTCCTGAAAGGCAATAAAATGTCCACGAACCTCACAATCCTTAGGAAGCAGGCACTTCCCCAAGTCCCCCAGCCTGAGGAAGGTGAGGAGGACTGGGAGAGGAAGAAGACCTGAGGAAGTTCTGGAGAGAGTGATGATTTGATACTGAGGAGTGCAGCGGTGTTCTATTCGAACATATTCTGTGCTTTCACCAGAGAGCATCTGCTGGGGGACAGAAAAATTGGGAGAGATTTTAACACTTAACAAAATGCATGTAGAATTCAGCCGTGCTGTTTTGTGACTCAGCAGCTCACCGTGTCTTTTTTCTGAGCAACAGCCCAGTACACAGGTGTACAGCGTGTGTATCCTTTCATCTGCTCAAGGACATCTTGGCTGTTTACATTCTTTGTCAACTGTGAATGGCAATTATAAAGGTTCACGTAAAACATTTATTGTTTTCGTTTTAGCAGTGCTCATTGTGGTATCTCATCGTGTTTTTAATTTGAACTTCCCGAAAGACCAATACTATGGTGCTTTCTGCTATATCCATTGATATTTTTACTCTGGGCTAGTTTGTGTGCTGCTGGGGATGAAATTTGGGTGATGGTGAAATTCTCTGATTTTCTAATTAAACCTCGGCTTCAGGCAATCACATTTTTTTAAGGATTTTTTTTTCTTTTTTAAGAAACTTGGTCTTAAGAATATGGATGTCACTATTGTTCTTACCCTTCTTCCAGAAATAGAGCTTCCTTTTTCCCTCCTTCACGTTGAGTGGGTTTCCATTATGCACCCCCAGCCAGTGGATTTGCCACTGTGCCCTCTGCAGGTTGGGGCTCTTATCCACTTGGGAAGATATGGGGGAAGGTACATTCTCAGTGGTGGTCTCCATTTCCTTTTCCCAGGACCCAGACTATGATTTAATTGATCTTTCTTCTGTAGGTAAGGCCTTTGTGTTTTAGGGAAAATAAGGGGGGATGGGTCTGGGTGGAGCATTGGCTGAGGCTGCTTCTCCCTCAGCCATTACCTTTCTTAGCATTCTCCCTGTCTTCCCTGTGGTCGTTAGCTGGGGTTCCTAGAGGAAAAACCTACAAGAGGGTGAAATCCCTCCTTTAGAGCAGTGTTCCCCAGGGGCTTCACACTCTCAGTAAAGTCCATGCTTCAACAACTTGTTAAAAAAATTTCTTGTTTGATATTTCTATTTGTTTATACGACATTTGGCCACTTCTGTCCCAGGGAAGCAAATGCTCTGGGGCTGTTCTTCCTGCAGGCACCTGAGTCTGTAGCTATGACTTCGGTTCTTTCATGGTCTCATAGAAATTAGTCAACTTTCAGCTTTATAGCTTTTTTCTTATTTTAAGGATGGGGGTGATGCTCTTTTCAGCTCTCTCTATATCTAATCTAAAATCAGGTGGAATTCCACTTGTCAAATGTTGAAACTGTTGGCTGATAGACTAAAGACTGAGCTGAAAATCTTTAGAGGACAAAAGTGGGTCTGTTAAACTCACCTTTTGTGTTTTAATTTTAGATATTGTACTTTTTAATTCTAGAATATCCACTTTAAGGCTATGTTGTTGGAAGACCTACGAATCTTTCAGTTAGAAGCTATTGAGGGCCCCACCTGAAAAGGAGGGATGAAGGAGAGGCAAACTAAAATTTACCTAAACTGAAATTTAGTGATTAGATGGATGTTACCAACCACTTACTGTTTTTGCCTAATGGGGGAGATGGACAAGTGGTGTAAGATACCATCTGGACCCTCAAAGGTTCTTTTGTCTGAAATATGTTGCATGCAGTTAAAAATTACAAGACATGCAAGGAGGTAATATAGTATGGCTAATATCAACAAGAAATAAACAAACAAGATAGTAAAACTCTAAAAACAAGTCTGACAGATAATCCAGAAAATAACCTTAGCAGATCTTATAATAATTATGATTAATATGCTGAAGAAAAAAAGAGAAAGATAGACATAAAAATGAATGAGAATTTTTACCAGAGAATTAGACATTATATAAAAGCAAAAGCCATAGCTTATAACTGAAAAATCCATATGTGAAATTAAGAACAGAATGGATAGGTTTAAGAACAGATTAACTAGAATAAGATTACTGAACTGGTCAATAGAAAATCTCCACAGTATAACACAGAGAAAACCAAGAATAGAAAAAGAACAGGAAAGACACGTGGGACTTACCCAAAGTTCCCAGTATGTGTGCAATTAGAGTCCAAATCGAAGGGAATTAAAATAGGGCAGAAAAAATATTCAAAGAGATATTTTATCTGTAAACATTTCTTAGGTTTTAAAAAATATATAGCAATGATATCAGCAAAATGGCAAAGTAGAAAATCCCAAAGACTGATTTCTACATATAACACACACACACACACACACACACATGCATGCACACACCAGAAGCTGTATGAATCAATTCATAAGAGCTCTGAAAACAGTAAGTTTATAGAAACCAAGCAATAGTCATCTTAACCCCACCCTCTGCCTGACCTGGTAATAGTCTCAGTCTTAAGCTGGTAGCAACCTGGTTCCCAGTTTTCCCCTCAAATTAGAGGAACGGACTTTTTTTCCCCAAGTTATTGTGTACATCTGCTGCAATCTGAAAATTCCCAAAAGGCTGATATAAGACATTCATTCCCATTTTGCATAACTTGGAACACAAGCAGAAAAAGTAATGGGAACTGTTTGTAAAAGCTAAGAGAGCTGTACTCACAGATGTCTGGAGCAAGACATTACAAGCGGAGATAAAGAATAGACTATCTAAGGCCCAGAGAAGCTGGGATGTGACTCTTTTGGAAATTAGGATATTCAAAAGCAACCATATATAAGAGGGGAAATTAGAAAACCATGTGCATGCCCAAAAAAGATGTATGCTCAGAAAGGATCTGAGAGCACCTTAAACTTTCAGTAGGGTGAAAAATAAAATGGAAAAATAAACAGAGAATCAATGATGTGTGGGACAGTCCCAAGCAAGCCAGCGTAAGAATTATGGGAGTCCTAGGAAAAGACAAGGGAGAGAAAGGGATAGAAAGAGCATTTGAAGAAATGATGTAAACATTTTTCCAAATTGGATTAAAGACATAAATTCTGTAAGCCTAAGAGGTTCAACAAACTCCATGTTGAATAAACCCAAAGATAGTCACACTGAAACACACTAATGAAGTTATCAAAAAACAAAGGCAAAGAGAGGATCTTGAAAGCAGCAAGAGAGAAATGAGCGATCACATGCAAGAGATCCTCAGGAAGATCGCCAGGCAATTTCACACCAGAAACCTGGGAGGTCTGAAGGCTGTGGGATGGCATGTTCAGAGAGCCAAAAGAAGAATGCTGTCAATTGAGAATTCTATAACCAGCAAGACTGTCCTTCATTTTTGAGGGGGAAATTAAATAAATTAGACACTTCTGGATAAACAAAATCTGATAAAATTCCTGACCACAGACCTCTCCCACAAAAAATAGTATATCCTTCAGATGGAAATAAAACAACTTTAGACAGCAAGTAGAACCCATAGGAAGATATAAAGATCTCTGGTGAAGGTAAATATATGAGCAAATGCAAAAGTCACTTTGCTGAAAATCAAGGAAACCTGAAATTCCAAAACATCCTGGAAAAGAAGGACAAAACTGGCGGACTCCCATTTCCTGATTTTGAAATGTATTCTACACCCGCAGTAATCACGGGAACATGGTATTGGAATAAAGATGGAGATACAAATGAATGGACTAGAGAGCCCAGAAATAAACTCATACATGTATTGTGAAATTATTTTTAGCAAGGTGCCAAAACCATTCAATGGGGGAGAAAACAGCCATTTGAGCAAATGGTCCTGGGAAAACTGGATACCTACATGGTAAAGGATGAGTTTGGGTTCTGACCTAATACCATATACAGACATTAGTTTGGAATGTATCAGAGGCCTACATGTAAAGGCTAACATTATAAAAGTCATAAAGGAAAATGTAGGGAAAATTCTTCATGACATTGGATTTGGCACTTCATGGAGGAGGACACCAGAGGCATGGGCAAGAAGAGAAAATTAATTTGACTTCATTAAATTTAAAAACTTTGTGCATCAAAGACATTAGCAAGAGTGGGAAAAATAACATAGAATGGGAGAAAATATTTTCAAATGATATATTTGATAAGAGGTTAATATTCAGAATATACAAATACTACAACTCAAAAATTAAAAATACAAAGAGCCCCAATTTAAAAAAAAATGGCAAGGACTTGAACAGACCCTTCACCAGTGAAGATACACAAATAGGTGCAGATTACTCATTATTGGAGAAATGCAGGGCAAAGCCCAATGAGATGCCACTTCACACTCAGTGGGGCGGCCATTCTCAAAAACGCTGAAGACAACATGCTTCGTAAGGACATGAGGACCAGAAGTCCATGTGCACTTTCAAAGGGCACAGCTGCTGTGTGAAATTGTTAGTTCCTCAAAACGCTGGATGATAGGATCTAGCATTTCCGCTTCTAGGTATTCACCATCCCCTCCCCAAACGGAGAGCAATGACTCAGACAGATACTCGCACACCAACATTCACAGCAGTATTACTATTCAAGGTAGCCAAGAGCTGAAAACAACACAAGTGTCCATCAACTGAGGAATGCATGAACAAATACGGTGTCTACATACAATGGAATATTATTCAGTCTTAAAAAAGAATAAAATCTTGACACACGCTCTGTATGTGAACCTCAAAAATACTACGCTAAGTGTAATGAGCCAAACACAAAAGAACAAATATTCTATGAATCTGCTTATGGGATGTACCTAGAATAACTAAGTGCATAGAGACAAAAAGTAGGAAAAAGGTTACCTGGGGCTGAGGGAAGGGGGAAATGGCGAGTTGCTGCTTAATGAGTGTAGAGTGTCCTGAATGAAAAGAAAGTTCTGGAAATGGGTTGTGGTGATTAACATTATAAAAGTTAATGCTTCTAAATTGTACAATTAAAAATGGTTAACAGCATGCCTGGATGTCTCAGTCAGTTAAGTGTCCAACTCTTGAGCTCAGTTCAGGTCCTGACTTTGGGGCGGTAAGTTCAAGTCCTGTGTTGGGCTCTATGCTGGGTGTGGCATCTACTTAAAAAAAAAAAAGGTTAAAATGGCAGCAGTTATGGTAAATGGTAAAATGGTATGTGTTAATATATTTGACCATAATAAAAAATACATGATTTAGAAATAATATATAGGATTTATATCTTTACTAAGGTCAAGTGAAATTAATATCTATTACTTTATTTAACTGAATGATTAGTCTTTCACAATAGACCAAATGATGCTGGTGTTTGTAATATTTCTTGAAATTAGCATTCTTATTTTGTAATTACTAAAGCTGTAAGAATTTTATTTCTCAAATGAATCCAGGAATTTTTTCTCTTATTAAGCCAAATGATAATCATTTTTTGAAAGTTCAAAATGTCTATCATGAAAACATGATGATAATTACATCCAAAACTTTTATCCATTTCTTTTTTTTTTTTTCAGCATAACAGTATTCATTGTTTTTTGCACCACACCCAGTGGTCCATGCAACCTGTGCCCTCTCTAATACCCACCACCTGGTTCTCCCAACCTCCCACCCCCTGCCCCTTCAAACCTCTCAGATTGTTTTTCAGAGTCTATAGTCTCTCATGGTTCACCTCCCCTTCCAATTTCCCTCAACTCCCTTCTCCTCTCTAACTCCCCTTGTCCTCCATGCTATTTGTTATGCTCCACAAATAAGTGAAACCATATCTATTTCTTAGTAAATATTATGATTGAAGTAATCAACAAATCCTCAAACTGATAGTTATAAGTAAAAATATTTTTAAAGAATCATATAGCTTGGAAATACTGAAAACAGCAATAATAAAATACCAAAAAATACACTTGGTAAAAAGAATATGCACAAAAATATTGACAGCAGGTAAAACTTGACATGGTAAGAAGTTTAATTTGGTAAAATCTGGACAGATAACAAAACTATTTTTGACAAAGTTGTAATGTTTAAGATCTTGGACAGTTGAATTTAGTTAACTACTGTGTGCAAAACAAAGTACACATTGACATAAGATAGACTTAGTAAACTTTGATCAGTAAATCAAGTTTTTTTTCTGAAGTATTAATTAAGGAACTGGAACCATTGAAAATACATTTAGTGAAAACAAGTTGGAAAGATTTTATCTACAGCACCAAGGAAGACAGTATTAATTAGGTGAATATTTTAATGAGACTCAATTTTGAGATAATTTTGATTGAAGTTTTATATGCTTGTCGTAAATATGGAAGCAGCAAGTTCAACACAGGAATTGCATCAAAATGGCAGTAACAAAACTTTGGAGCCAAGACATCTTCTAACATCAGGTTTTCTGGTATTTTGCCTTAAATTTTGGAAAGCTTTCATGCTTCTCTGAGAAGCAGAGACAGACAATACACTTGCTTTTGAACCCCATGCCTAGCTCTGAGGACAAGAAAAGCATTTTGTTTCAGGAAAAAAAAATGCAGTTTACCAATTTTCTTTCCTTTAACAATCTTTTCAATTCTCAAAAGATCTGTATTATCATCTGTCCTCAAATTACTGTGGGATGATCTCAACTGAATTTCTATGTATTTCTCTAAGTTTGAAAAACTCTAGGAGAATAATTTGCTATTATAGAGATGACATGATCAGCTATATCTTAAAATGTAATTCTGTATCTCACAAATTATATGATCTCAATAAATTGTTACAACTTCTCGATTCTCTAAGCCTTCATCTGCTTCACAGACAGAACAATGCTTCCCTCACACTTTAATGTGAAGATTAAGTAGAACATGATTTGTAAGTTGCTTGGCACATCAAATATTACTTCATAAATCACCATCTGTCTTCCTTCCAATAAGGAGAAATGTGGACCAAAGCCAGGTCATCAGTTCTTTATCTAGATAAACCTCTGTTCAGTTTCGCATTCAACTATCTTTATATTCATATTCCAAATTCAGTATTTAACGGATCACATTGTTTAGTTACATTGTATCTTACATGTCCGACTCTCATTCAGGTGGGCTGTTGGAAGGCAATGGGGCAAGTCAGGTTGCGAGTTCAAGGGGCGTTTGTTGTTAGGACCCAGAGTCAAGGAGGGAGGCAAGGCTCATGCCAGCAGAATCGGTTGTCCTGTCAGCACAGAGGATCCTTGTTAAATTGGGGAAGTGTGGGGATCCAGCACAGCGTGAAGAGCTCGGGTATCTTACTGTCTCCTTTGATTGCCACAGAGTCAATTAGCAAAATTGTCCAATCTGAGGTTACTAGCTAAAGCAGAGTTTTATCTCAGAGGGTTTTTTTTTTTTTGTTGTTAATCATTTTTTAATTTATTTTCACCATAATAGTATTCATTGTTTTTGTACCACACCCAGTGCTCCATGGAGTCCGTGCCCTCTCTAATACCCACCACCTGGTTCCCCCAACCTCCCACCCCCCCCACTTCAGAGGGTTTTTTAATATTTATATTTTATATATATGTATATATATATGTGTGTGTGTGTGTATGTGGTTTGTTTTGTTTTGTTTATGTACATGTTTTCTAAATTCCTAAGCATAAGCTAGAACACATAAAAGAATATGGGCAGTGTGAAATAAAATCATCACACTTCTTTTTTTTTTTTAAGATTTTATTTATTTATTTGACAGAGAGAGAGATCACAAGTAGGCAGAGAGGAAGGCAGAGAGAGGAGGAAGCAGGCTCCCTACTGAGCAGAGAGCCCGATGTGGGCCTCGATTCCAGGACCCCGGGATCATGACCTAAGCCGAAGGCAGAGGCTTTAACCCACTGAGCCACCCAAGCACCCCAAATTATCACACTTCTTAGGAAAGGAGTTTTCTGAAAGGAATTGTGTGGATTGGTGGCTATTTTTCTTGAGTGGCAAGACGCTGGATGCTATCTAAGAGTAGCTTCAACAACATCAGCTATCAACAAAAATGTGATATTAATGAGCGAACCATCATGATAAATAATTCCTTTTTCACAGTTTCAAAAAGTTGTCAGTGGAAGCACATTCCAGAGGAGGGTATTATCACAACATGTTAGAGATTGGAAATGACAAGTTAAGGGTAATAAAATTCAGGAGGAAGAGCAAGGAAAATTAAGTCTGCAGACTGGAGTTTGGTTTTTAGCTGTGTCGTCTTAGGTCAGCCTCAAACACACTGGCTGACTTTCCTCATTTGACTAAGAAGGGAATTAGAGCACATTCAGTTTGCAAACTCAAATGATTTTAAGTTTTAGGCAGGTTAAAATAAGTAATGGTTAGTTCTTTGACAGCCAAAATACATTTTCACAATGATAGAAAAAGCCAATTTCGAAACCTATATCAGGACTTGGAAATGGCTGGCTGGGTCTTGCCTGGTGCTTGCACAGACGAAATGAAGTCAAACTGTGTGTGCGCGTGCGTGCATGTGTGTGTGTGTGAGTGCATGTGCATGCAAACTTGCATAGCTAATTAAAATATTTCCAGGACATTACATTTTATGATGGAATATTCTTTAGTGTGAATTCAAGGTTTAAAATTCCATGATTTTGTAACTTTTCTTTAACTAAAACATCTTTACCAAAGGAGTTTGAAGTTGACTCTTCCAGTTTCACAACTCTTCCACAGTTTTACCTCTTAAATGAAAAAGAATGCGCAGAAATTGAAGAAGATTTGAAATAGCTGTTCCCCTCCCGTGCCCCCCAAAATCAGGATCAATGTGAACATTATTGCACCTGATTTTATTTCATTCTCTTAGAATTGTTTCTTTTCATCAGTTTTGAAGGGATATAATTCACATATCATAAAATCCTCCCACATAAAGTGCACATTTAATTTTTTAGTGGATTAGCAGAGTTGTGCATTTCCACCGGTTATGTGATTTTAGAGTGTTTTCCACCAAAAAAATTCCATATAAATAAGCAGCCTTTCCCTGTCTCCCCACACTCACACTACCCATCCTCTGGCAAACACTAATCCACTTTCTGTTTCCACAGATTTGCCTATTCTGGAAATTTTGTATGAATGAAATCCTATAAGATGTAGGGTCTTGTTTCTGGTTTTGCTGTGGTCTGCATCTTTCACTAGTGTCATGTTTCAGGTCCATCCATACTGTGGCATGTGTCACTACTTCATTCCTTTTTATTGTGGAACAACATTCCTCCGTATGGGTGTACCATATTGTGTCCATTCAGCATTCATCAGTTTATGGGCATCTGGGACATGTCCACGTTTTAGCCATGTGGATGGATAATGCTGCTTTGAGTTTGGAGAGATCATTGTACAGGGATTTCCTGAGTTTCTACTATGTACAAGCACAACAAGCTAAACAGTGAGAATATGCAAAGTCATAACCCTGTCCTCATGTGCCCACAGACTACTGTCTAACAGCTAACAGGTAAGTGGAAAAGGAACACACACACACACACACACACACACAACCTGCGATGCACAGAGAGCTTCAAAAGAAACAGACCAGATTTGAAAGACAGTCATTGAAGGATCCCACTTTAATGAGATCCAAGAGGGAGCCAAGTTATGCAATGGCTCAGGGAAGAACATCGTGGTTGGCATGCATGCATGATAATTGAAAGACGCATCGCTGGGAAGAGCCCGATTTCTCTGCAAAACTGAAAGATGGCATCCCTGACAACAGCTGAGTGAAAGAAAGACAAGCAGCACGGGTAAATGGAGACAAAGCTGTGGAGATGTTTCTGCCCGAGGAATTCATCTGTATCACATTCTCAATTGAATGAAAAATCCTGGTGGGGTTCTTCACAGGGAACAGGACCACCTTGCTTACATTTTAAATAATCTATCTGTTGTCCTTGGAAAACCTGTTTGGGGGATCTGAGAGAAGAACTGGACAGACAAGTTAGTAGGAATCTGTTACAATTTCTGAGTGAGAGATGAGAGGGCCTTGGATTCCGGATGAGCCAGTGGGTAGGGAAAGTGCAGACATTTGGGATTTGCTTTGGGTTTGGGGAAAGAGGGTCACAGCAGTGACCTCCAATGGCCCCTCATCTATCCATACTCTTCTATGGCCCCTCTCTGACTCTGGACTTGGCCAGCTGACATGTGAACAACAAGACATTGTCAAATGCGATGCAAACAAGGACTTGGAATGTGCCTTCTCCGTGGTGTTTGCCCTTTCTTGCCGCCCTTAGACTGTCACGGGAAGAAGCCAAAGCTGGCCTCGCAGATGATTGGGCCATATGTAGCAGATACAGGCTGTCATAGCTTGGGCACCACCAGACAGTAGCCAACCCCCCCGCTAATGCTGCCCCAGAGTGCATCTGCAAGACCAAGAGAAGAGCCATGCAGTCGCATCTGGCCCAAACTGCTGACCTGTGGAGCTGTGAGTAACGAAGTGTTTGCTTTCTTAAGCTACGATGTTTTGGGGTCGTTTTTTACACAGCTGGGTAACTGACAGTGAGACAGAATTAGCCGACGGTATAGCTACATCTGGGGAAACAATGAGCCAAATATGTTATGGAGGTTTCTGCTCCAGTGGCTGGGTTGATGGTTTAACATCTGGAAGTGGGAGTGGGGACAAGACTAGGGGCATCAAAAGTGTGGAGTTAGACGTGTTAATTCTTACACAGTTACAACCTGCAGATACAAACTAGGGAAGTTGCAGGATAAAGTTGGCAGGATAAAGTCCGAAAAATAAGCTTATTTTGCATACTTATGTTTTTGTAAGCCTATATTTAAAAATGGATTTTAGAAGAAAATTTTCATTTTTTTGTTTTGTTTTGTTTTTTAGTTTGTTTTTGTTTTTGTTTTTGTTTTATGGGCTACCTATTAGTTTCTTGTGAACAGCAGTGCATGATTTGATAAATGCCAAACAGTCCAATCCCTGACTTTACAAAGGATTACCAATGCTAGAGAAGTGGAGTAACACGTGTGAGGTCACAGGGCTCGTTACGGAAGTTCCTGACCCATAAGCCTGAGTCTCTGGGCCCCTTGGCCCCTTCTTCACAGCACACGCTCCCATTATGTTAGCCTCTGCATCAGACACTCATATTACTCCCAAAGAAGTCAAGTAACATTAGTAAGACAGTGTACACAGTACCTACAACAAACACAAGATGGTGGATGCCCAGCCTCTGCATTGGGCACACGAAGACAGGGACCCTAGTGATTGGACTGATGGAGAATCTCATACCTCATCCTACAGAGACATCTGCTCCCACTTTTAACCAGCTGCTACCAAGTTGAGTAGATCTTGATTTTTTTTAATTTATTTATTAAATTTATTTATTTATTAAAAGTTTTTTTTGTTAATTTCTTTTCAGCATAACAGTATTCATTGTTTTTGCACCACACCCAGTGCTCCATGCAATACGTGCCCTCTCTAATACCCACCACCTGGTTCCCCCAACCTCCCACCTCCCCCCCAAGACCCTCAGATTGTTTTTCAGAGTCCATAGTCTCTCATGGTTCATCTCCCCTTCCAATTTCCCTCAACTCCCTTCTCCTCTCTAACTCCCCTTGTCCTCCATGCTATTTGTTATGCTCCACAAATAAGTGAAACCATATAATAATTGACTCTCTCTGCTTGACTTATTTCACTCAGCATAATCTCTTCCAGTCCCATCCATGTTGATACAAAAGTTGGGGTATTCATCCTTTCTGATGGAGGCATATACTCCATAGTGTATATGGACCACATCTTCCTTATCCATTCATCTGTTGAAGGCATCTTGGTTCTTTCCACAGTTTGGTGACCGTGGCCATTGCTGCTATAAACATTGGGGTACAGATGACCCTTCTTTTCACTACATCTGTATCTTTAGGGTAAATACCCAGTAGTGCCATTGCAGGGTCCTAGGGAAGCTCTATTTTTAATTTCTTGAGGAATCTCCACACTGTTCTCCAAAGTGGCTGCACCAACTTGCATTCCCACCAACAGTGTAAGAGGGTTCCCCTTTCTCCACATCCTCTCCAACACATGTTGTTTCCTGTCTTGCTAATTTTGGCCATTCTAACAGGTGTAAGGTGGTATCTCAATGTGGTTTTAATTTGAATCTCCTGATGGCTAGTGATGATGAACATTTTTTCTTGTATATGATAGCCATTTGTATGTCTTCATTGGAGAAGTGTCTGTTCATTTCTTCTGCCCATTTTTTGATATGATTATCTTTGCAGATGACATGATTCTTTATATGGAAAACCCAAAAGACTCCACCCCCAAACTACTAGAACTCATACAACAATTCAGTAACGTGGCAGGATACAAAGTCAATGTACAGAAATCAATGGCTTTCTTATACACTAACAATGAAAATACAGAAAGGGAAGTTAGAGAATCGATTCCATTTACTATAGCACCAAGAACCATAAGATACCTGGGAATAAACCTAACCAAAGAGGTAAAGGATCTGTACTCGAGGAACTACAGAACACTCATGAAAGAAATTGAAGAAGACACACAAAGGTGGAAGACCATTCCATGCTCTTGGATCGGAAGAATAAACATTGTTAAAATGTCTATACTGCCTAGAGCAATCTATACTTTTAATGCCATTCCAATCAAAATTCCACCGGTATTCTTCAAAGAGCTGGAGCAAATAATCCAAAAATTTGTATGGAACCAGAAGAGACCCCAAATCGCTAAGGAAATGTTGAAAAACAAAAATAAAATCGGGGCACCACGTTACCTGATTTCAAGCTTTACTACAAAGCTGTGATCACCAAGACAGCATGGTACTGGCATAAAAACAGACACATAGACCAGTGGAACAGAGTAAAGAGCCCAGATATGGACCCTCAACTCTATGGCCAAATAATCTTTGACAAAGCAGGAAAAAAATATCCAGTGGAAAAAAGGCAATCTCTTCAATTAATGGTGCTGGGAAAACTGGACAGCTATATGTAGAAGAATGAAACTTGACCATTCTCTTACACCGTACACAAATATAAACTTAAAATGGATAAAAGACCTCAACGTGAGACAGGAATCCATCAGAATCCTAGAGGAGAACATAGGCAGTAACCTCTCCGATATCAGCCACAACAACTTCTTTCAAGATATGTCTCCAAAGGCAAAGGAAACAAAAGTGAAAATGAACTTTTGGGACTTCATCAAGATCAAAAGCTTCTGCACAGCAAAGGAAACAGTCAATGAAACAAAGAGGCAACCCACGGAATGGGAGAAGATATTTGCAAATGACAGTACAGACAAAAGGTTGATATCCAGGATCTATAAAGAACTCTTCAAAATAGATCTTAATTTTTTTAAATAAAAAAACTGATCATCTACATTTTTAAATTCCTGTCAGTTAACATGCAGTGTGATACTCATTTCCAGTGTACACTTTACTGACTCAACACTTGCACCCAACACCCAGTGCTCATCACAACAGGTGCACTCCTTACTCCCCATCACCTGTTCCCCATCCCTCCACCCACCTCCCCTCGGTGTTGGGAAAACTGGATGGCTGCCTGCAAGAGGACGGAATGGGCCCACTGTCTTACAGTGCACACAAAAGTAAGTTCAGAATGGATGAAAGACCTGAATGTGAGACCTGAAACTGTAAAAATCCTGGAAGAGAACTGGCGGTAACCTCTTTGATATTGGTTGTAAGAACTTCTTTCTGAATGTGTTTCTTGAGGGAAGGGAAGGGAAACAAAAGCAAAAATAAACCACTAGGACCTCATCAAGATAAAAGCTTCTGTATAGTGAAAGGAACAATCAACAGACTAAAGGGCGATCTGTGGAACAGGAGAAGGTATTTGCAAGTGACACGCCTCAGAAAGGGCTAGTATCCGAAATATATAAAGAACGTACAAAACTCAGTACTCCAAAAGTGAATAATCCAATTAGACATGGGCAGAAGGCATGAATAGGTATCCTTCCCAAGAACACACAACAGATGGCCAACAGACATGTGAAAGACGCCCAGTATCCCTCACCCTCAGGGAAACGCAGATCAAAACCACAGTGAGGTGTCCCCTCACACCTGTCAGAACGGCTGAGATTAACACAAGAAACAACAGGTGTTGGTGAGAATGTGGAGAAAGAGGAACATTCTTGCACCGCTGGTGGGAAGGCAAACTCGTGCAGCCACCCTGAAGAGAAGTCTGGGGGCTCCTCAAAGAGTTAGAAAGAGAACCACCCCACGTCCCAGCAACTGCACTACTAGGCATTTACCCAAGGAAGACACAAATACTGATTGAAAGAAATACATGCACGCTGATGTTAATAGCAGTATTATCCACGATAGCCAGATTATGGAAGTTGGTAATTTGTAATTTTATTAAAAATTTCATTTTTAAATACAGATAGAAAATTCATTGTGAAGAACAAGAACAAAAAGAACAGGGAGTGGAGCCAGTCTCTGGGCTGCCAACGTCAAGCTCAGGAGTGACATAGGCCTAAGAATATCTTGTTCTGGTAGAGAAAGGAGAGCACTGGCCCATGGTGCATAGGAGTCTGTCCATGTGAGGACCCCCCAGAGGCCATGTCAGTCCCTGCAGGTGACTCTGGAGGACCCGAGCTACTCCTGTGTCCTGAGGATACTCCACTTTCTAAAGCCCAGAGGTCCTGATGATCACCCATTGCATTTAGGAGTCTGTATTCTTAGAATCCCTAAATTGGAAACATGAAGTTCTTAGACACTAATGATTCATCAAGAAGTAAATACCTATCTTTCCCACCAAACAAGCATGTTCTCTAACTAAAGTCTGTGAACTAAGTGTCCTCCAAGGTTCAAACCAAATGTACGTATGCTCCAGATTTCTGAAGTCAGTATGTTCAGTATGTTCTTCTGTGCTGTCAAGTCAGCTAGAAAAGACATTGACATTTTGGTTTCACTAGAGCATTACTGAGCACTTCGTGATGCCTGTGGACAAAGGTGTCCCAGCAGCGACTTCGGAGGCTGTGGATTAGGGCACTGTGTATGTTAACCAAGTCAGGTTAACCCTGCCATTTCCCTGTGCACAAGACGCCAAACGTGCTGTCAGAACCGCTCCATTCTGCTCCTGAAATTCAATAGAGCAGAGTCACGTGAGTAGATTGGTTGCACTCGACTTTATGGCTAACTCGGCCAAAAGTACGTCTTCCTCATATTAAAAGTTCTTCAGCAGGTCCATCGTGTTCATCACAGTGTTCTTAGTGATGGCAAAGAGTCGAAGCATCTGCTATTGGAGGACTTGAAGTGTAAAATGATCCACGAACGCCCTGTGACCTCAGAAAGGGTTAGAAGAGCTGCAGTAATGGAAATAAGTTAAAAAACCATCACATTAATAAAAAGTATGAAACAGAATAAAATTCATAGCAAAACGCAATGCTATTTTGCACACTAAAGCACACACAGCTGTGGGTATGATGTAGGGAAGTATGTCATGTGTGCAAGAAGTGCTGGGAGCATCTACACTTGACAAGTAATTAACACTGAAGTGACTACAGTGGGACTTGGGGGTGGTAAGGAAAAATAACAAAGTGAAACAAAGGAGGTTCCTACACAGGCCACGGGTTCCTCATGCCATGAAGCGGGGGGTGGTTGTCGCCACTGTGGTGCCCTGATGACTAACACCCTGGGGTTCCATATTATGTAGGTAGTAAGATCCTGCTGGATCCTCGAACAGGTCCCTGCTTCTCAACCAACTCCTCTGAAAGTCCTTGTTCTCCGAGATTCCCATCACCTATGTCTGCAAGCTGGGGAACCCAGCCTCCGGCTTTGCTTCCTGGCCTCAGCTCAGAACCTCCTCACTGACCTCTGACTCGCCACATCTCAGAAGGAAAGCGCTTGATGAGGGATCAGGCTTAACACCCTAGAAGGCATCGCTTAGTCATGGGCAGTGCGGTGTGTTACTGAGACCCTGTGTCTGTGTCGGGCTCACCGCATAAGAGAACAGACAGGTGTGTGTTTTAATGAGTCAGCGGCAGCTCTGCTGAGAAATGGAGCCAGTGCTGGACTGCTCATCAGTGGGATGGATCTGCCCAATATGTCCATTGCCAAAGTGGATTGGACCTAGGAGCGCTGGGAGACCCAAGGAAGCAACAACAAACGTCTCAGCCATTTCTGAAAGGAATCTTACAGAAAGAGGGAGAAGTACCATGTAGAAGATGGTCAGGTTCTGGGATGCCCTTAGAACCCAATGGTCAGGTCTGAATGGGTGAAATGAAGCCTGGAATGAACAGTCCTAGACAACAGAAGACCTGAGAATGTAGGCAGTGAGCCTTGAAGACTCAGAAGAAGGACAGAAGGTCAAGGTGGTCCACACAGGAAGTGAGGGTTGGCATCTGGAAGATGGAGCTACAAGGATTGAGGACCTGGGCAGAACATAGGAAGCTGAAGGTCAGGGTCAGCATCAGGGACAGACCCAGCACAACTACCACAAGGACAGGAGGCAAGGGGCAGGGAGTCTCCTCCAGCCTGGGGCTATGGAGCATGTTCACAGGCTGGTCATGGAGGGAAGCTCCCCAGAAGAAAGAGGACCTGGTGTTCCAAGGGATGGCCTGAAGGGCACAGTCATCCGTGGGTTACTGAATCATGGGCATAGCTGTAGCTACAAAGACATAACCAGGGGCCAAGTCTAGTTTAACCAGGAACTGAATTTGGGTTTGGGGAAAATCAGAGAAAACCTGTCTTCTCCCAGAAGAGCCATATCTAGTTGACTGACAAGCTCTGAGGCTACTAACCCCCATTGCCTTCCAGATCACATCTCTGCTTCCAGCCCACGAAGTCCCTCTTCTTTGGATTATGTTCCTTGAACATGTGTCACTTCTACATTTTTTTTTTAGAATTACCCAATCCATAGTTTAAAAATAACACCAGCATCTTATTTGCTCTAAGAGGAAAAAAAAAATACTGTAAATGTCTAGCATTTTTCTGTCTGATCCACTGAGAATCATATGGGATAAAAAAGAGCCTTTGGAAGCCATAAAACTTAGAGCAATTGCACTTTTCATTTACTTGTTTCTAAAGGTTGTTCACTGAACCACGTCTGCGAGCGACATTTAGTCCATCAGCCATCAGCACGTGTATTTTAGGATGTGCTCTTTCTCGGGATTTGAGAAGGTCGAAGTGGAAGCATGCCATCCGTCTGTTCTGTGTCTGCCGGAGAGCCGAGTGCCACCGAAGTTCCCGTGATCGAAGGGACAGCAGAGTGAGAACTCCGGTACTTGCCGGCACTTAAACATCGAGTGAGAGTTTTTCAAACGGAAAAAAAAAAAAAATGGTGTGCAGTTTTTCAAATCTCATCACGTTACAATAAAAAAAAAACAGGATTTTATATATGAATGGGATTTTTTCTTGACTCAACTTCCCAGGTAAATATACTTACTTTTTTTGTAGGGAGTTGAGTCTTGATTTGTCTCTTGGTGATTCTTTCAAAACTAATTCTAAAAACTAAATATGTGCTTCCTCATCTCCCTGGGTCTTTGCATGTGCTGTTCCCTCTCCCTGAAGTGCCCTTCCCTCCAGGTCTGCAGCTGCTCTCAGCCCCGAGCTCTGGCACGTCCCTCCGTGGGGCATCGTCTGAGCACTCGGCCTTCATTACAGCTGTCACCGAGTACAAAGAGAGATTTCATCTTGCAGCGCTTTGCCATCTCCTTCACTTGTCCATAAGCTCCATTGGGGCGATGACTATACCTTGCTCATTACTGTATTCACATCGGGTTCAGTCGCTTTTTCCTGGAAGAATGAATGTGTGCAATGCCCATGTCTGTGTGCATGTGTGTACGTGTGTGCTGTGCGTGTTTACACATACTTATGTGTAATGTGCGTGTATGGGTTTGTGTTGTGTACATGTCTGTGTGTGCAAGTGCGTGTAGTGTGTGTGTGTGTGTGTGTGTGTGTGCGCACAGGTGTTCTGTCCAGAGGAATCCACAGGAAATCAGCACATTGCAGGAAGAATGGAGGGGCACGTCCTCTGTAAGAAGGAACTAAAGGGGACCCAAGACAGACTGACAAATCCCTCCTAGGACTTACCTAGTAGGCCTGGGCAGTCCAGCCCTAGGTTGCCTGCAAGGGCCCAGCTCTGGGAGAGGTTTAGAATGAAAAGCTCAGCCTGCAGGAAGACATCGTTGGAGAACTGATACGTTAAACGGGTGATTGTGGTTGGACCAAGATGTATATTCTAGGCTCAGAGTAATGACTGTATAGAGAGGTTTGGTTTTTCCAAAAGATGAGTGAAGGGAAGAGCTTCTGAATTTGACTCTCAGGGTCAGGAGGTCAGTGACTGTCCAGGAAGCAGAGCCAGGCTGGTGATGGGAGCACTGTGGGAAGGTCCTGATCATGCTTCCTTACAGGGAATCTTGAGACGGTCATGTTTGTGCCCAGTTCCAAGCTTTGCTCACCACATCACAAGTCCCCTTAGATAGCCATCCCCATTCTGACCATGGTCCTTTGGAACATCCTTTAGTCCATGGTGCCTTGGGAAATGGAGGGGCCTCCACAGGGCTGCAGAACCGCTGGTCTGAGGGAGCAAGGGTCCTGGATTTCCTGGTTGCAAAATAAAGCAAAAAGACACCAAAGGGTGAGCTGAGAGTGAGGAAGAACAACATCTAGAAAGCAGATGAGAAGAGAAGCTGACGGGAAAGAAGCCTCAATTTTCCCAAGACCAGGAGGACTTTGATCTTAGAGGAGTAAGGGTGGAGGGTGGACCTTAGTAAGGGACGGAGTGTCAGGGCTCAGAGAAGAACAAGAAGATAGAGGGATTTGTGGCAAGACACGGACCTCGTTGCGAAGTATGCCTGGCCTTGGTGGGGAGAGGATGTACAGGAGAGTCTCCGGAGGATTCTGAGCTTGGTGTGATCAGATCTGTGGTTCAGAATGACAACGGAGCTGTCTGTTCATAGTCACACCTGACTACGAAGACGAGTGGAAAATTATACGAGGATGAGATCGGTCGGGAAGATCAGAACATCAGCCTGTTAGAAAGAAAAAAAAATCTACTTTTCTACAACCTACTAAAAATTCGCTGTGTTATCTTATTGAAAAAAGGAGAAATAGCACCTTAGTAGATATGCCGGGAGGGGAAGAGGTGACTCCCACACACCAATAATTACCAGGGGTCACTGCCGGCAGGCAGGTCACGCTCGTGGGAAGACGGCAGGTAGGTCACGCTCGTGGGAAGACGGCACGTCTTCCTGATGCCCAGGACTGCATCACACAGGACGGGGTCAGTCAGGAAACGTGAAATGATTTTTGTAGTGTGTTCAGCAAATGTGTCTTTAAACTATCAGAGGAGGAACAAATAAATTAAAGAAAATATAAATGCACCAACCGTAATCTATTTTCTCTACCAGATGCAACCTCATACGTGGAAAGTACCGAATCTGTAAACTGTAAAACCGATTTTATGATGTGAGAGATCTTCCTGATAACAGCTCAGCCAGAATTAAATGCGGGATCAGCAACCTTCTGGGGCACTTATTGGAGTTCGGTCGTATGACAGATTATATGTAATTTGCATTGCTTAAGATTCATAAATTTAGGAAACAGATTAATCTTGTCCTGAAAGTAAATTAATTGCTTTAATATTTTCCAACTTTACTACGATCTTTAGTACATAACATAATTGATTTCATCTCTTCTTTCCACTTGGCTTAAATATAAAGAAAACTGAGTAACCATGAAATGCCAATTCTTCTGATAGATTTTTAGATATATGGTCATAGAATTCCTGATACTTAGAGATTTTTAATTGTTTTTATTTGGCCTTTGTTTTTAGACATATTTTTACTGACAGATGTCATCTCTAATAGGTAGAGTAGAGAAAAGACTTTGCCACGTTGCTTTTAAGCCCCAAAGCCTTGTCTAGAGAAAATAGAGAAAACCAATACGGAATGGGTCAGGAGAACTTTGTAAGGCTGGGCCCGCAATTCTGCTCCTCACGGAGACAAGGAGCATCTAACACTCTCCAACACTCAGCTAGGAACGGGCACAGCCAGACTCGAATTCAGGTCCGTCTGGCCTTAGCACGCACATGCTGACCCACCTGCTGCACTGCCGCTCTACAAAACAGGGCCGTCCAGCATGTGGCACTTTGTCTTTCATTTATCAGAAAGTGTTTATTTTGCACCTACAGTATGAACTGTGTTGAATACAAGAAATACAAAGGTGAAAAAAGTGGGAGTGTTTGTTGTAATATATTTGACGTCTCTATATTATGATACTAAACTGAGGATGACTCTACACATCAACATTTCTTTAGGGTGTCTCTTTTCAGCATTTACTCGACAGTCAATGGTATGAGTGCAAAAGGCATTGAGAGCTGTTAAATAAGGTGTCTTTTTTATTTTAAATGGAAGTCAGATTCAGATTGGAGAATATTAGAAAGCAGTTCCTTCTTTACACACATTTCTGACCATTCCCAAGTCTGCATAAAAAGCTTAGAAAAGCTGGTTGCTCAAAATGGTTTAAGTGAACAGCTCTAACTAAATGAACAGTCCTTCTGCCCAAATAGGGACACTATTCTAGGGGCCCCTGGCTGGCTTGGAGGGAAGAAATGTGACTCTTGATCTTGGGGTTGTGAGCTCAAGTCCCATGTTGAGTGTAGAGATTTAGATTTAAATCTTGTTTATTTAAATATTAGATTTAAATAAAACTTTTTCAAAAAGTTACTTCTTAATAAAAAAAACAAAGCACTACAATATTCTAAACGTGGGTTGATATTTTGATTCATCCATCAAATTCATAATGTGCAAAAATGGCTAAACCAGGAAGAGAACAGATAAAGTTGTGCAAGTCTGCGGTTGCAGACTTCACCAATTTCAGAGCCTGAACAGGCTCCAACTCCATCCCTCAGAACTTCCCCTGCTTGTTCTGACATTGTCTTCATGGTCTCTTGTGGTCCCTCATGGTCCCTTGTGGTAAAACGGGCAGAGCAGTGCCAAGCCGGCAGCCACACGCTAGACCAGACATGGGGGAAAGGGCACCATTTCACACACACATTAAAGAAACTCCTGATCACTCCTCTGGCCAGACTTCTTTAACATGCACCTGCTCACGGTCAGCTCACCAGGACTGGGCCACGATGGCCACTCAAGCGTCTGTGAAATGAACCCTGCAGCTACGAGTGGGGCCAACTCTATAGCACCCTCACAGGGGTTGGGGCACAGGAGCAATGCCTACCATCACCGCTATGACAAATCAAACAAAATACAGTTACAGCTTCAGAGAATTTCAGAACACCCAATAAAGTATTGATGAATTTTGCATAGTTTCTCCTATTTAATTCAGGGCTATTGATTTGGAAGACTTCGAGTATGATTTAAGTGACCCTGAATGCTTGCGATGAAATTACGTCTGCTCATTAAACAATTTTCAAGCATTTAGTTATTAAAAAGTACTTATGTATTCTCCTGTTGAATCCTCTGTGTTGTCTCTTTGAAAGAATCTTCCATTTTATGAAGTAAAACAAAGATAATTTGTGATTTGTTTCAATTTAACTTGGTTTATTGGATGGAAAGGATTCCTAAGATTTTAAAAAAAGTGTGATCGCCATAGGCCAAAGGTTGTATATCATCCTCGGTGATTATTTTCTGGGGAGCTGATCGTGGCTCTTACTAGTTTTGTGAATTCAAGCATGGCTTTACATATCCTTTCTTAGAAAGGATGCGAAGGCTTCACAGCCAAATGCACAATAAAGAATAAAGCAATGGGGGAGGGGCGCCTGGGTGGTGCAGTCGGGTAAACGTCCAGCTCTTTGCTCCCACTCAAGTCATGATCTCAGGTTCATGAGTTCAAGTCCCACGTCAGGCTCTGTGTTCAGCAGGGAGTCCGCTTAAGACACTCTCTCCCTCTCTCTAAAATAAATAAATCTGTAAAAAATAAGAATAAAGCAGTGGGGCCCATTCTTCCACCAGGAAGTTTACTAATTTCCTATTAAAACTAAATGCACATGAACAACAATGGAAGAGCAGATAACCAATTTATTGAGTTACTTTATCAATAAACCTTTTAGTATATATAATGTTAGATAAGTATTGCTAAATTTATTATTGGAGACTGAGGTTTTCAAAAGACAACTTAAAACTTGGAATCAGCCCTTTACCCTATTTGCAAAATCATATCACAAACAAAGATTTTTCCTGAAAGACTGACATTTTAACAAAACAGATTTAATGGAGGTTTAGAAATACTGAACTGAAACCATTCCACACTACTATATGACACATTTGAGTGTTTGAAATTGTGTTTTTTGGTAAATGGTATTTGTTAAATTGGATGAGTTTAATCATAGGTTGGCTAATAGATCTAGTAGTAGAAGCAAGGACTGTTGACAAAGATACTCACTTTCAGCTTTTCTTAAAACCTTTACCAACTGATGTGCTGTAGTAGATCTCTGATGAGAGAGAAAGACCATGCCCAAGAATTGGAAAGATTCAGTGAAGACTAGGAGAGTTTTGCTGAACAAAGTAACGCAGTGATTCAGTGATGCATCAGATTTATGGAGTAGAAATAGAGTTTACAGATGTCAAAGCCGTGCATGTTCTGAATGAGGTCCAGCAGCACAGAGAGACATGCTGACTTGTCCAAGGTCGTACAAGCTGAGATGGTCCTCAGTCCTACTTCTCTGCCAGGACATCAAACAAAGGCTGAATTTCAAGCCCCCATCCATGACCTCTCTCTTCCCAGAGTCCCTTCTGAGTCCCTAAAGTGTAAGCGTTTTATCTACATTCGGATCTCTGGTGCACGCATTAAATACAAAGGATCTTCCGTGCCAGCCTAGTTGAGGTCCTAGGACTCATTCCTTAATAATCGGTGCTCTGTAACTTCTTATTGGTTTTAATAGATTTCAACACATTTTAAGATACTTAAGGATGTATTCTAAGATTACATAATTGGAGCCATCCCAATCATATATTTTCCGAGCACAAAATAGTCTGCAAGAGAAAAATGCTAAAGTCAGAAAACGGTGCTGTCTTCCAGTTCAACAGATTTAGGGAGCCACGTTATGCTAAGAAATATTTTCATGGAGAGATGAGAGTGTTCTCTCTTTCTCTTTTTATTGCTTTCATGTTATTGAATATATGGCACCATAAATATGCATACTTATATTTAGAGAAATTCACTTTAGGAATGCTGTCTCCAGTCACACTCTAAATCTCAGAGTCATAACCATGCCTCTTCCCCTGCGGCATATGTATTTGGTAAATGCCAAGATTTCTCAACTTGGTGTGTCTGAGAGGACTCCATGGGTTGTATTCACGGAAGGTTTTTATTTAAAGGAAAAGAACAGGAGGCAGCAAGAGGCAGGAAGGGAAAGCATGTGGGTACGAGCTCCCGAGCTCCCCAGGGCTCTTAGTCACACATACAGACTTGTTTCTGGATGAAACCACCACAACGGCACGATGAGACTTGGCTTTGAGAGCTCAAAGCTGAAGTTCTCCATGGGCTGTTATGTGCCTTTGGTCATGAAGTTACGCTGGGCATCTACCCAGTTATGCCAGATGAAGGCCGTATTTATTTAGTTCGCTCTGATTTAAAACACTAAGAAACATTGACAATTAGTGTCTTATGTCTTTGTAAAATACTTGCAAGAGTATTTTGAGCTCCGCCTGCCTTCTTCCCATCACGTGACTGGCAATAGCGAGTGACCCTCTTCTCTGGGCTGTGGAGAATTACCACGCAACTTCGTTTGGATCAGCTTCCAACGTTTTCTCTTGGATCCTCTTCAATGTGCTGAACTATTTCTGAGAATTTCTTCAATGTGAGTTTGTTTCCTTAGGCAGAGCAAAAGGCAAAGGGCTCAGATGGCAGGACTCCTTGCAAACCCTACGCAGGACCCAGGAGGCCGACCGCTTCTGCGAGGGGACCAGAGCGCAGGATGTCTGGGGGCCTCTCCCCATATTAACCATCTCACGGATTCAGAAGTGTCTGCGCCCTAGAATGTCCAGCAACTAATCTAAGTCCCATTCCTTTACATTCAGTTCATGGTCATGGTTCTATGCTTTTTTTTCTGCAATGATGAGAAGTTGTATGTTATGAATGGGAGGACTATTATTTTCTTAATCATTGGTATATACACAGCCTCACGGGTGTTTTTATACTATTAACAAAGATCTTAACAATTTTTTCTTTTTGTTTCTATTTTCCTCCTTTTATTGTTTCTATAAAAAGATGCCGGTGGCTGATCCCCACTTAGGTCAAATAAATACCAGTGGCTACAGATTGATTTTAAAGAGAGAATGGAGGTCCCAGCTGTGGCCACTCAGGGAGCAGTTGGCGGGGGAGGGGGAGCTCCCACCGGGTGACCAGCTACATCCTGATGTTCAGTGACAGTGGGAGAAATTAGAAGCAATATCGGCAAGAAGGAAGCATCTGGGTATGTTCCTTTATTTAAAGACCCACATGTATTTTAACCTATATTGAGTAGAGAAACCAAACCTACCAATTTACTTTGAAAATATTTTGCAGAAGATGGCAAGGTCCATATTGTATTTTACATGCCTTCCGCATGCATAATTGAGGAAGAAAAGCATTCTCTGAATGAGAATAGGGTGTGGGTATCTAAGAAATCAATAGGTCATTGTAATCTATTTTTATGTTGTTCAGCTACATAGCCTTTGGCATGGCCTCTGCATTTCTTTACATTCGTAAAATCTATTTATTTTTCTCACTTCCTGATTTAATCTGGAAATACCAACAGACACTGGACACTTAAATGTGTGGTAAAAGGAAAGCATGTTGAGGGACACAGCAGTGCCCTGGCAGGAGCTCGTGACCAGGGAGCCTCTGTTACTTGGGTGTAGTCAACTCTCGATATTATTCTGGTTTTTTTTTTAAGATTTTATTTATTTATTTGACAGACAGAGATCACAAGCAGGCAGAGAGCCAGACAGAGAGAGAGGGGGAAGAAGGCTCCCTGCCAAGCAGAGAGCCCGATGCGGGTCTCGATCCCAGGACCCTGAGATCATGACCTGAGCTGAAGGCAGAGGCTTTAATCCACTGAGCCACCCAGGTGCCCCTTATTCTGTTTTTTTTTTTAAATGACTTTATTTATTTATTGTAAGATTTTATTTATTTGACAGAGAGAGCACAAGCAGGGTGAGTGAGAGAGGGAGAAGAGGCTGTTTTAGCCTCTGTTACTTATTCGTAAATGCTTCACCTTAGCTGCCATTAGAGCAGGTAATGAAAGCTCTAGTCATGAATGCTATGTTCAGAAGAGAGACCCTTGTATTGAACAAGAGTGTGTGTGTGTGTGTGTGTGTGTGTGTGTGTGTGTGGTTTTCTTCTTGATCACCCTGAAATCTCACTGTCTGTTGCACTCCGGGCGACCGCATTACCTCAGGCACTTACTCCTACGACGTGCGTCTGGCAAATAACCCGAGTTCAGTATCATTCACACCGTTATTCAAACAAGACAGAACTACTGCGAGTGCTAAGAAGAAACACAAAGGAGCAAGTGCTGTGGGTAATTGTGTTTCTGCTGTCAGTTTGTCTGAGGACCCACTTGCCTGGTGAGACCAAATGCCCAGGAGCAGGGTCAGGAGAAAAGATGTCCAGAAACCCAGCCGAACAGTGGCTTATAAACATTCTGGAGCCGGACCAAGGGGTTCTGTGACAATGTTCTATTGACCAAAGCAGTGGACTGATGACCACTGAGAAGTTGCTTTCCTTGATGTCCCGTTTCTACTTATTTTTGCGAGATTAAGAACCAGAATCTCAAAAGAAAGAGACAATGTGTGATTCATCGTGAAAATTTCTCTGGGCCACCCTGTAAACTAGCAGACGTTGAGCTAAGCTCATTACTTTCCATTTCTAAAGGGACGACCATGAGCCACAGTCTGAGTGGCCCCTGCAGAGCCTCAGAAGTGTCATCAGATGGCACGTCTTCCTGCTGGGAAGCCTGGCAGCTGCCCAAGCAAGTTGGCAGGAAGCTCTGGCTTTCAGCAGCTACGGAGGTTCCTGCTGGACCAGGAGGACCCACCTGTCCTCCTCAGCACCCCTTCTCCTTGTGCTGCTGGAGGCTGTGTTCAGTAGTTCGAGTCCACCCACCCTGAACTGTTCTCGTCCTCCCCAGAATCCGCGAGCTGGTCCTGCTGGTCGGCAGCCCTGCATTCAGTCTCCCTCTGGGGACAGTCTTTTCAGGACTGTTGGCTGTGTTTTCTTGTCTTATTTTGCATTCACTCCCTCCTTTATCTCCCTCTCCCTCTCACTTGCTATGGTAGATTAGTACTGGTGCATAAAAATACTGCCACAAACAGAGCAGCTTAAACCCCCACATACTTCTTATCTCGCTGCTTCTGTGAGCCGGGAGCATAGGCATGGCTTAGTTGGGTTCTGTACAAGGGCACACTCAAGGTGTCCAGGAGGGCTGGGTTCTCACTTGGAGGCTGGACTGGGGACAAGTCCCCTTCCAGGCTTGCTCACTTGTTGGCAGAACTCATTCCCTCACAGATGGAGAACTGAAGGCCTGGGCTTTGAGTTGTTCCACAGCGTAGCCTGCATTTGGGTTCTAGAGGCTGCCTGCATTTCCTCAGGAGGTAGGCCTCCCCCCAGTACCTGTGTGCCTTACCACTGTCTACAAGAGAGACTCCAGCAAGACAGTTAGCCATGTTGTTTACCTGCATCCCACCTACATAGCAACTTGTGTCCATTACCTTTGCAGGACTGCATAGATTAGAAGTCACAGGTCCTGTCCATACTCAGAAGGAGGGAGTTCTTAAAGGGCATACCCGGAGACAGGAATCATGGGGTCATCCTTACAAGATTGCCAGAGTCACTGCAACACCCAATAATTCATGCCCTTCCCAAATGTAAAATACGTTCATCCATCCCAAGGTCTCCCAAGAGCCTCATCCCATGATAGCATCTGCTCAAAGTCCAGAATCTCATCATGTAGGTCGGTTCAAAGTTGTGGATGACTGTGTGAAACTCCTCTTGACTGGTCAATCTGCAAACCTACAGAGCCAGCAACCAGCCTTAAGGAAAGTCACCTGCACCCTCCTCATGCACCCCACGTGCAGTGGTGGGATAGCCATCCATAACAGCTATGGATGTCCCCACCCTAAAAAGGAGAAAAAGTAAAGGACAAAAGGTCGCTGGTCCATAATAGTTCTCAGACATGGAGAGTAACCTTCCATGGCTCTTGTCTCCAGTCTCTGGGTTCTTGGTTTAGACATGAGAGTCATCTTTCCTTCTTCATGAGGATACTATGTACATGCAACCAACTTCCCTCTGCTGGCTTCCTGACAGTACAGTTTCAGGATTTTGGTATCCTCCTTCCCTTATGTACTCTCTTTCAGTCCAAGCTGGCCAGAATTTTACTGATACAATTTTATCAAGAACTTGTGTCTCTCCCATGAATTTCCTGGGAAGGAGGGCTCACATTTCTAGACAAAAGCCCCCAAGGTCTTTTCTGGATAAACCCTTTTTACCTGGGATTCCTGCTGTGTGGGCCGAGGGGCAACACAATTTACCTTCTTAGAAGCTCTCTGGTATAGCCAAGAGGGTCTGCAAGGAGGACATCCTTGATCATCTGAAAGCCCTTTGGAACACTCTGATGATTTGATCTTTCCAAGGTTTTGCAAAATTTGTACAGTCACACTCTTGGCTTTTTCTCTCTGCTGTCTGGAAAGACTTGGAAAATTTCAAAAGAATCAAAACCTGGATCCTTTTTTTCAAACAGTGCTTCCTCTAATGTACCTCTCTCCTCTTGCATTTTACAGTAAGTAAGAGGGTTATTACATGCAGTGCTCAGCTATCAGTACTACAAGCCAGAAGGCACCTCCATCTTTCCTTGGAAATCTTAGCTATAAAGCCAAGTTCATGGCTTACAAGTCCTGTTGCTTCTCAAATGACTGCAGGATATGATTTCTGCAAAGTCTTGAAACCACAAAACAGGGATCGCACTTCCTCTGGTTTCCAGTAAACATGCTTCTTACTTCCTTTTGAGCTTCATCAACAGCATCCTCAATACCTAAATTCCTACTATCAGGACATTGAGACTTTCTCTCACACTCCTCAGAATTTCTCTGTCTTCCACCTACTGCCATCCACAGTCACGCTCACATTTTCAGGTCGTTATTCCAGCAAGATCACTTCCAGGTACAAAATCTGTGTTGTCTATTGCAGGGAAGGACGTTGCTACCAGACTCTACCAGGTTGCTGGTTAGAATTCATTTATTCTTGTGTGTGGGTCTGAGTGCTCCAGTTTCTTGCTGGCAGCTGCGTGGAGACCACCCTCCTCCCTTGCCACGTGGGTCTCCCCAAAAAGCTCACGTGCTTCATGACAGCCAACACAGGAGAATGCCAGGAGTGTGTTTCTTTCTTTTTTTCATTCTTTCCCTCATGTATGGACACTATCCTAACCTCTCTTGTCTGTTTTATTCTTCTTTATTTTTACTTTCATGCTGTAGCATCTATGACTCACGAGGTTAAAAAACTCAAATTAGTACAGGCAAATGGCGGATTCTGCTGCGCAGTAAGAATGAGAAGACCCAGCTGAGCTGTGGAGGCAAATGGTGCCCCATCTCACCTGCTGGTCCACTCCCTCCTACAAGTCAGTTTTTGCACTTGGTAGAAACCTTGGCTTTTGTGAGTTCTGAGTTGTTTCTTTGTTTGTTTGTTTCTTTGCTTTAAGATTTATTTATTTATTTGAGAGAGAGTGGGAGGAGTGAGAGAGGGAGAGAATCCCTAAGCAGAGCCCCCCCCCCCCACCATTGGGTGTGGACCCCGAAGCCTATGTTGTCAGGTTGGATCCCAGGAACCTGAGATCATGACCTCAGCTAAAATCAAGAGTAAGATGCTCAAGAACATAGCCTCCCAGGCATCCCTGTGAGCCCCGAGTTTTACATCTCCCAATTTTCATGGCCACAAAGACACTTTTTCTCCCTCTACTCTGATTAGAAATAGTCTTGGAGGGGCACCTGGGTAGCTCAGTTGGTTAAACGTCTGCCTTCAGCTCAGGTCATGATCCCAGGGTCCTGGGATCGAGCCCCACATCAGGCTCCCTGCTCAGTGGAGGGCTTGCTTCTGCCTCTCCCTCTGCCTGCTGCTCTGCCTACTTGTGCTCTCCCTGTCTCTCTATCTCTCTGTCAAATTAAAAAAAAATTGTGTTGGAAGAGCACTCAGACATACCTAGCCTTGGTGGTGAGCACAGCTCAGAGGAAGGGGGCAGCTCAGGTCTGACCCCACCTTGGTTTAAGCACATGTGGCTGTTGGAAGCCCATTGAGAGACATGGAGCCCTTTACAGGGGGCCAGGGGCTGCGGTTCTAGCAGCAAAGCCTAGGGGCCGCGAGGCAACACCGCACATCACATGCTCTTTTCTCTTTCTCTTTTTCTGCCCTTTCCCCTCTTGTCTTGACTTGTGTTTTCCTTTCAAACACATGATCTTTCTTTTCCTCCCTCTTCTCTTTCTTCCACAACAGAACACATGCAGCCCCCTCAAAACATTTACATCTAATTCTGCCCCTGTAATTCTCCATGTGGCTATCTGGAATCATAAGAATGATTCTGCCTGCCTTAGGAAGTAGTTTCCTTCTGTCCATCTGTCAGCCCAAGCAGATGACTCTCTCTGCTGTTGACCGAAAGAAACTTCCTGCAGTAGTGCTCATGCGGGGGTGGCAGCCGGAGGCACGCGTCCTCCTGGCAGCCTTTGGCCTGGAACGTGGGGCTGGGAGGAATCAATAAATAACAGCCAGATGTTGGTGAGTCTAGACAGCCATCATTTAATTCTTAATCCGCACTCTGCAATAATTAGGGTTTTGTCGTTTTCATTAAAAACTCATCAGAACTCTAATTTAAAAGGTTATTATAGCTTTTATGAATTCAAGACAAGACTTATTATTCTGAATACATTGACAACTTAAAATTTAAGTGGATTTTCTTATCATGTAGTCTCTATATGCAAGAAAAGGTTTCCTTCCCTAAGAACAGGTTGGGAAAATATACTTGAAAATAAAGAGATTACTTTAAATGCACTTAAGTTTTAAAAGTATTTCATTTAAAATTTTTCTTCAATTTAAAGGAGTTCATTACCACTAAACCAACCTCACAAGAAATGTTAAATGGAATGCTTTAAATAGGAAAAAATAAAAAGGCCAAACTGGAAGTAAGAAATTATGAAGGGGCAAAAAATTAACCAGTAAAAGCAAACATATAATACAGGTAAAGACTAATAAAACCAGTCTGCTGGCTACTAATTAGTAGACTATAAAACCAGTATAGAGGGAAAAACACAAAAACAGTAAAATTAATTATATCTACAGAAATCAGCCAAGGGATATAAAAATTATATAAAATATGACATCATATACATAAACCATGGAGGGGAAGTAAAAATTTAGTGTTTTTGGATGTGTTCAAACTTAAGTGGCCACCAACTTACGATGGAATGCTGCATGCATAAGATGTTATATGTCAACCCGATGGTAACAACAAATAAAAATTCTATTAGGTATGCACACAAAAAAGAGAAGGGAGTCTAAGCATGACACTAAAGAAAGTCATTAAACTGTAAGGGAAAAAAGCAAGAAGGGAAGAAAGGAACAGAAAAGAACTACAAAAACAACCAAAAAACAATTAACAAAATAGCAATAAGTATGTACCTATCAACAACTTTATTTTTTTAAAAGACTTTATTTATTTATTTATTTGAGAGAGTGAGAGGGGAGATTTCAGATGGAGAAGCAGACTGCCTGTGGAGCTGGGAGCCTGATGCGGGACTTGATCCAGGGACTCTGGGATCATGACCTGAGCTGAAGGCAGATGCTTAACCAACTGAGCCACCCAGGCACCCTAACAACTACTTTAAATGTAAATGGACCAAATGCCCCAATCAACAGACAGAGGGTGACAGGAGGGATTAAAAAACAAAACAAAACAAAACAAAAAACAAGATCCGTCTGTATGTTGCCTACAAGAGATTCATTTTAAACCTAAAGGTGGCCTGAAAGCAAAGAGACTGGAAAGCATGGGTCATGCAAATGGAAGTGGAGAAAGAAAAAAAAGTCAGCGTAGAGATACCCATGTCAGATAAAACAGACTTAAAGACTGTAGCAAGACACAAAGAAAGGCATTAACATGACAGAGGGAACAACTTGACAAGAAGATGTAATGATCGTAAACGTAAGTGTGCCCACTGCAGGAGCACCTGAGCGCACAGAGCAGAAGTTGGCAGACGTAGAGGGAAAGACTGACAGCAGTTCAGTAGCAGGGGACTGTATCATCCCCCTTACATATGGACAGATCATCCAAACACAAGATCCACGTGGCAACAGTGGCTTCAATGACACATTAGACCATATGGACCCAATATATGTAAACAGAACAGTCCACTCAAAACAGCAGAACCCACATTCTTTGCAAGTGCACATGGAACCTTCTCCAGGATAAGTTGTGCGTTAGGTCACGAAACGAGTCTCAGTAAATTTAAGAAGACTGAACTCAGACCAAGCATCTTTTCTGACTACAATGGTACGGAACTAGGATAATCAATTATAAAAAGAAGAAACACATGGAGGCTAACCCACAGGCTTCCAAACAATAGGTGTCAACCGAGATGTCAAAGAGGAAAAAAACAAACACATGGAAACAAATGAAAATGAAAACATAACAGTCTGAAACCTTTAGGATGCAGCAAAAGCAGCTCTAAAAGGGAACATTGTAGTGTTACAGGCTTACCTCAAGAAATAAGAAAAATCTCAAAAAATAACCCAACCTTACATCTAAAGCAGCTATGAAAAAAAGCCCAAAACTAGTAGAAAAGAAGAAATAATAAAGATTGGAGCAGAAATAAATGAAATAAATACTACAAAAATTAGAAAACATTAGTGAAACTAGGAGCTGTTTTTTTGCAAAGATAAACAAAATTGATAAACCTTTAGCCAGACTCATCAAGAAAAAGAGAGAGGGGACTCAAATAAATAGAAATAGAAATGAAAGGGGAGAACACACAAAGGATTGTGTGAGAATAATATGAGAAATCACAGGCCGACCAGTGAAGCAACCTAGAAGAAATGGATAAATTCCTGTAAACAGAATCTTCCAAAACTGGGTCAGGAAGAAATAAAAAATGTGAACAGACTGATTACTAGTAATGAAATTTAATTGGTAATCAAAAAACTTTCAGCAAACAAAAGTCCAGGACCAGGTAAATTCACAGGTGAATTCTACCAAATACTTAAAGAAGAGTTGAAACCTATTCTTCTTACATTATTCCGAAAAGTGGAAGAGAGTGGAAAACTTCCAAATTCACTCCGTGAGGCCAGCATAACCCTGATGCCAAAACCAGACAAAGACTCCACAGAAAAGAGAACTGCAGACTGGCATCTTTGAGGAACATGGTTGCAAAAACTCTCAAAAGAGCTTGAGTGAAACAAATTCAAGACTACATTAAAAAAATCATCCACCACGATCGAGTAGGATTTATTCCAGGAATTTGACTGTGGCTCACTATTCCCCTACAAATCAGTGAATGTGCTGTGTCACATTAACAAGAGACAGAATGAAAAGACACAGGCTCGTCTCAAGAGATGGCAGAGCAAACATCTGATACGGTACAGCCCACTCACAATAAACACTCTCAGCAAAGTAGGTGTGGAAGGGACTCACCTCAACACAATAAAGGCTCTCTATAAAACAAACAGCCCGCAGCTAACATTACACTTAATGATGAGAGACTGAGAGCTTTCCCTTAAGATCCGCAACAAAACGAGGGTGTCCACTCTCACCACTTTCAGTAAACATAGTACTGGAAGTCCTAGCCACAGCAAGTAGACAAGAAAAAGAAATAAAAGATGTCTAAATTCATAAGAAGCAACCTTGTCCCTGTTTGCAAATGGCATGATACTATATATAGAAAACCCTAACAACTCCACTAAAAAAAATTAGAACTGACGAATGAATTCAGGTAAGTTGTAGGATACAGAATTAATATACAGAAATCTATGGTATTTCTATACAGCAATAACAAAGTAGCCGAAAGGAAGAAAAGAATCCCACTTATAACTGGTTAAAAATAATAAAATACCTAGGAATAAACCTAACCAAGGAAGCGAAAGACTATACTGTGAAAATTCTGGGGGCTCTGTTTGTTTTAGACACACTAGATGGACATATAGGGTATCGTGGTAACTGAAATACATCAGACAGAGAAAGATAAACACGATATGGTTTTACTTACATGCAGAATCTAAACAACAAAACAAAATGAACGGACTCTTAAATACAGCGAACAAATCGGTGGTTGCCAGAGGGAAGGGGGCTGAGGGATGAGCTAAATGGGTAAAGGGGGTTGAGTCACTTCCAGTTAAAAAAATGAACCAGTCACGGAGATGAAAAGTGCCGCACAGGAAATACAGTCAGTAACGTGGTAACACTGTGTGGGGACAGATGGTGGGGACACTTACCGTGGCGTGTATTTCATAACATATAAAATTGTCAAATCACTATGTCATACACTCGACACTAATATAACATTTTATGTCAACCATACTTCAATTTAAAAAAAAAAAAAAAGGATATTGGTTAAATGAAAGGAAGCGACAGACTTCCCATTCCGAGCAGCCTCAGGGACGCTGGGGGCTCGCACGTGCCTTCCTAAGGAAGTCCCCCTTGGAGTCCCAGGGACTCAGCCTTTGGGGACTCTAGCAGTCCCCTGACAGCTTGCCCCCCCATTCCCTGTCACCAGCTGAAACAAATAACCCCCTTTTCTCCAGTGTGAAACAATCTTCTCAGCGGTGCGCAGTTGTCCTCTGGGAACGGGGACCGCTCGGTTTGTTTCTTGAGACGCGCCTGCCTGGTGCCTCCGAGGCCCTGCAGAGGCAGAGCTCTCCTGCCCCGACGATCCCGATCTCCTGCCCCGACGATCCCGATCCCCGGCCCCGGACGACCCGTTCCCCGGCCCCGGACGATCCCCATCTCCCGCATCCCTCACAAGGCTCCGCCCGCAGCCAGGCTTCTCCAGGAGGACGTGGCCTTAGGAAGAAGCTGACCACAGAAGCTGGCCACGTGTGTGTGTGTCTTCGGGCAACGACTCTCCGAGCCCGATGTCAGCTCATCCCAGACGTTTCCTCGCGCACATCCTGCCTGGAAGGCCGGCGGTGCCCGAGTTCTGGAGCGCAGGCTCCCGAGGACGGTTGTCTTTCTGGATAGAGATGCTACGTGCGCATCTCCAGAACACGCCCCTGCGAGCTCTCAGCACATTTTCTCTGATTAGACTATGTTATTTTTTAATCTCTACCGAGTGTTTAAGTTAATCTTTCAGCAGCTTGCATTTATTGATGGACTTTTAAAAAAATAATTTGATTTGGGACCAATATGTGTGATTTCTTAAGTATTACCGAAAAATAAATGAATAGTTTTGGGGCTGTTAGTGCCTGGCTGAGATTTTAGAGTTGTACAGAACTGGCTTTGAAAATAAGTCATAAACAATGGATTTGGGCAATTAAGCTTTCGCAAACTTAGTTTTTGTGGGGATTAAACGAGAAAATCCATTTACATCACTGCGCCCAGCGTCTGGCATGCAGGAAGTTTTCAGTGGTGTTGTGGCTGTTCCTCTTTTAATTACATTATTAATATTACTAATTATGATAATTATTATTATGTTTCCTTCATTATCCACACTCTTGTATATATACGATTCCATAACAAATATATATATTATGCCTCAAAGCTAATGTAATAAAAGTGGTTGATCTTGCCTTATTTTCTCCAAATATGTGAGTCTTGAAAAAGCAAATTAATTAGGAGGTTATAGAGAAAAAAGTGGAAGTAAATGTGAAGCTGTGTTTGACACTCTCGGATGAACATATGTGCACATCGAAAGACCTGATGTGATTTGCAACCACGTGGACAGAACTGGAGGGCATTACACTGAGTGAAATAAGTCAACCAGAGAAGGACTATTATCATATGATCTCCTTAATATGTGGAATTTAAGAAACAAAACAGATGAGCCTAGGGGAAAAGAAGAAAAAATAAGGTAAGATAAAAACAGAGAGAGAGACAAACCGTAAGAGACTCTTAACACTCAGAAACAAACTGAGGGCTGCTGAGGGGAGGTGGGTGGGGGGATGGGGTGGCGGGGTGACCGGCGTTAAGGGGGAGCACAGAGGTGATGAGCACTGGGTGTTGTAGGCAATGCATGAGTCACCAGATTCTATCCTGAAACTAATAATACACCATGTGTTAACTAATTGATTTCTTTTAATATTAAAAAATTTTTTAAAGATTTTATTTATTTGACAGAGAGACAGGGAGAGAGGGAACACAAATAGGGGGAGTGGGAGAGGGAGAAGCAGGCTTCGTGCTGAGCAGGGAGCCAGATGTGGGGCTCAATCCCAGGACCCCAGATAATGACCTGAGCCAAAGGCAGATGCTTAACCACTGAGCCACTCAGGCACCCCAACTAATTGATTTTAAATTTTAAAAAGAAAGAGACTGGATTTGGTTCATCATTTAGGGATGATAAAACAATTTAAAACTTCTGTCATATAATAATAACAATATAATGCCTCGTAAGCTTTTTTCTTCATTCCTTCATGTCTCTGTAAGGTCCCAGACTTCTATTTCTGACTTCTCTCATAACTTGCTCCCAGAGAGGACATTTATTTTGGTGGCAATAGCTTCCTTTTTAAACCCTTATTTAACATTTCACTCCTCCCTCCCAGGTTTCTATTCTTACCTTTCTTAGTTGTCAAGCACATTCAGCAAGAAAAGGTATAAAGCAAGAAGCATAGACATTAGAAATGAATCAAAATTATCAGTGTCTGCTTCTTGAAAACAAGACAACATCCTGAAAAACAGTAAATAGTAAGAAAATTCAGTAAATTTTTTCCCTCTGAAAGTAATTTCAAAAGCCAATGGTTCTCCCCACATATGTAAAATAAGGAAAAATTGACCCCAATTTTAATGGAATCTGAAATAAAAAATTAACAAGAAATGTTCCAAGATTTCTATGAATAAATATTCAGAACAGCACCGACGGACATGACAGGAGACAGAAACAATCCCTGGGTTGTACCAGGACTTGATATTATAAAGACATTAGTCCTTCCTAAAGTAAAATGCTAAATAAAATAAGATCATTCTTTTTTTTTTGATAATGCCATGTTTCAATTTGAAATGTTACATGCAAGAGTCGTTGAGGCACTTAGTGAAAAGAGTAACAAGGGTTAGCTCTACAGGCATAGAGAGAAGCACGTGACAGAGCCCGACTCCAGCTCTCAGAGATTAGCCTGTCAGGGCAGGTGTTCATGACGAGCGATCGGAGGGGGGCCCGACAGAAAACACACAGACGTGCCACGGAATGCAGCACACACAGCCAGTGAACGTGGTGGTTCAATTCAGTGAGGAGAACGGAGTTACTCAGTAGGTGACGCTGGCCCAAATCGCCATCTAGAGGTCCATACGCCACACAAGGTCTGTCCTTCACACCGTAAATTGAAGGAGTTGTGGGATGGAAGGAATATTTACACTAAAAGAGACCCAGAGAAAGGACAGGACAAAACCAGGGGAGAATGTCTGTGGATATAAAGCGCAGGTGGCCGGCCATGGGTTTCTAAGCAGGACCCAATCGCTTCTCAGCCTGTGGGTAAGATCAAGGGTGTCAGCAAGGCCCAAACCCAGGTGCCAGAGGAGAAAAGACTGATAACTTAGCTTAACTGAAAGAAACGGAATGGGGGTGGGGGGAGCCCTCAGAAATACTTCAGACATGAATAGGAACAAATTATTAGTACATGTGACAAAGAACTAATCTCTTCCGTTTATAAAACCCTTTTACAAACCGGATAAAGACCAAAACTTCATATAAAATCAGGCAAAGAAGATAATGGGCAGTTTACAAAAAGAAAATAAAATGATTCGTGAACATACGAGAAATGCCCAACTTCACTCACACTTGGAGAGATGAGTCTTGTAACACCCATGTAGCACCACAGACCCTCTCTGATTTAAGGAGCTCAAGGCATTCCAAGGAACGCTCTTGCTCAGGCTAGAACTTTCCAAATTGTGGTGGAGTCTGAACCCTTTTCTTTGATTTTATAATTATGTACTTACTATGTCTTAGTATGACATGTAGCTAGCACATCAGATCTATGATATCCCTGTGTATCATTTGGCATAAGACGTAGTTTAAAAACAGAATACATTTAAAGATGGACATTAAAGCCACCAGAGGAGTTCACCCACGCTTGGTGCTCAGGACGTCCAGGACTCTAACTGCCTCACGTGCTTTACACGTGCTAATTCAACACATCCTCACATTCACAAGTGGGGAAACTGAGGCAGGAGGCGTCTCAGTTCACTGTCCTCACGTGACACGGCTAGTTGTGAGGTCATAGAACTGGAACCCAGGTGGTCTGGCTGCCCGACCCACATAAACTGGCTTGCCATGGTCCAGGGGATTTAGGCATGAGCCCCTGGAAGGCGATTTGCATAACATTAAATAAAAATGTCCCAAACGCCTGCCGCGTAGCTCTGAAGGTGACAGTCCGGAAGGAGCGTCACTTTAAGTCCCCTCAGTGCTCCGTCTACACAGAGTAGAAACTCCACTCCTGGGAGTGAATCCCGCAGGGACACGTGAGGGGCACAGAATACGCCTGTGAGGACAGCCATGGTCCGGTTCTCTGCTGCTGGTGAGCACAGAGATAAAGCATGCTACCTTCATCCTATGGAATAACATGGTATCACACAAAATGCATTTGTGAGACAGGTTTTTTTTAAAGCAAGACAATAACAGTAAATAACAATAACAATACATCCCTGAAATGGATATTTCTGGGTGGATATACAAGAAATCATTGACAGCATTATTCCCCTCTGGGTAAGGGGTTAAGGCCTAAAATCATTAAATGAATGCAATTTTTAAACCTCATGTATGAATTACTTTTCAGTTAAATTCTATGTTTTGCAAGAATTGAAAACAAATACTAAACCGTGCTTTATTTGGTTGCCCCCCACCCCCCACCGAAACACCCTGGAAATCTGTAAGGAGAACCAGTCCGCCACAGACCCCATGTGAGGCTGCAGCTTATTGCTTGGTAAGCCCAGACAGCAAGGCCCACGTGGGCTTTCCCCAGGCCAGGAGTGTCTGCAGCCCCATCCTGAGAGACGAGGGAGGCAGTACCTCGTCCTGTTTCTGCTCACCGAGAGAGCAGTGAGTCCCCAACACTCTGTGTTCGCTCTTTTCCAGCTTGGCAGCCCTCTGCATGCACCAGCGTCCCCTCTGGACCCTCGGCATGGCCCCATGGGAATGACGGGGCTTAGGGGGCTTGCACAAGCCAGCTTGAGGCTACGACAGCTCTTTTGCAGTGAGTAAGAAAGTTATTCATCTCTGACCCAGCAGCCTCGTGCCTTTGAGCGGCATCCATAAGCAGCAGGTCGCTTGCTCAGTCGTGAGTAGGACAAAATCTTGGGTCCTTCACACTTCCACTCCTGAAGGCTGAGGCCGCTCAGTGAACTTGGCACTAATGAACACAGGCCACTGTGCTGAGGACAGGAGCGACCGGTCTCTAAGAGTGAGGGAGAGAGTAGGAGTGGGAGGGGAGACCTCCCTGAATTTCAGTTGAAGAAGAGACTTCTGTGGGTTTCCAGGGAAAGGGAGGTGAGGATGGGAGGGCAGGCCGGCTAGGGCGGAAGGGACAGGGATGGGCCGGCCCTTCTGTTCTCATATAAAGAGGGAACAGGCATCTTCCCCAGGCTGTAGGTCATTCCAGTTTTGTAGTACTTGGAGGGATAAGCCCCATGCAACATGCATCAGTAGGAGGCACCAAATCATATTTTCAGTGTTCAGTGTCTTGGTAATATAAGAATGAATAACCGTCTTCTGTTCGTTCAACCGTTTCTCACACTTGTCCTTATCCTGTGTCTCTGACCATCTCCTGGGATGAGTCACAGGCTAAGGCACTACTGGTCCTTGTTCCCAAGTTGATTCCTAAGAACTCATACGTGAAGTCATATGTGAAGTACGGTAGTTCACGTCTATGAACTTCCTTTTTTTTTTTGTGATTATAAAAGAAGTGGGATCCAAGGTCGTCTCTAGGTCAAACCATGTGAGATCACCGATATCCAAACAAATTGACTTGTACAATGGCAATTTCCTGTGGTTCACCATATTCCTATTTGGCAATCCCTAATTCCCTAATGTATAGTAAGATTCATTTATTTTGTTAATTTTTAAAAATTTCACATATTAAGATCTTTTCCTTCTGCAAATATTCCATGAAAATAAGAATAAAATAGTGGACA